>NC_052108.1:3372385-3459002 GCF_012273895.1 Zerene cesonia
ATCCGCCTCCGCTACCGCTGCCGCTTATAAATGTAGCACTCGGCGGCGTGCGCTGCAAACTCATTGCGAGAACCAGTTTTATTCCAAAGCGTTAAGAGTCTTGCTGCCTTGTGATTTCTTCGTTAACCGCCGCCCAGTTTAATGCCGCCTTCGAATAATGCAACTGCAAAAGTTTGTGGGAAGAACGGCGTAAGCGCCGTGCAGATGGTGTCGCTTACGCGTTTTTATGAGTAGCTTCTTACAAAATGCAGATTTAATGATTTTTGTCAGTTTTATTTCGTTTAAAATTGTATAACACTTGATAAAATATTCAAATTATAAAAAGCACAGCACAATTATGTCACAGATTGTTTGTGTTAAGGTTTTGGCACAGAAACACTTCTAAAAAATCACTTTTTAACTTGATGTCCTAGTTATCAAGTAGGTGAATTGAAATGGTTGATGAACAAATAGTAATTAGTCTGTAATGAAATTATAAGAACATATAGAATCATTCCAACTACTATATATTTTATGATTGTGACAATGGAACATTAAATAATGTTAGCACAGTTGTTATTTTGTTGATACTGAAGTAATGACCTTGTTATTTGTTTCAATTTATAACTTTAATATTCATTATTTTCAGACTAACTTTTCAGACTAGTATATAAATTACTACAAAAATTAGTCTATTTAAATTTATCTATAATATTATGCTGCTTTATTTCTTATGTTACTATAAGTTTTTGGTATGTTAAGAATATCGTACCATAAACTGTATAAAATAAAATTTCACAATTGTAGTAACTGATTATACAAATAGACAAACTCTTTGGTTGTATAATATTATTAAGGAAATAGATTATGTTTTCCTCCCATAAATCTAGTGGAGACCTTGATTATTTTGCATGATGTAGGTGTGTGTACAAAATGTTGCTTAAGTTCAATAACTCAGTATTTTATATAAATATAATTATTCATTATACTATATAGATAACACAAAATCTATTGTTTTTGTAGGTTTATTGTGAAATTGAATATTTGTGACATTGTATTTTGTATAAATAATTAATAAACTGTATAGTAACAAAAAATATTAAGCCAAATATTAAGTAAATTGTCTCACTTGCTCTTAAACAGAGAATGAATATTAGGAAATTATTACTATCTATTTTAAGTGGGACAAAATCAAGTCTAAAGGAGTTTGTTACATGTAAGCATAGCGGTAAAGCTTATAAAAGCATGGTAAAAACAAAGGAAATTATCTAAATGAGTACTAGTTCCTTGTTAATTGCTTGTCAATTAAATTTATGTGTGAAGGGTATTTTAAATTCATGGGAAATTTGTTTTTTGCCCATCTTTTATGTTTATAATATGAGGCAATAGTTCGTATTTGAATCAGTTAATAGTATTTAACTCCACAATACACCTATATTATAAAACAGGTGCAACAAGCGATATCTAACTTTGTTTTTTATCAGCAAATCAAAAGATATATTTTACGAATTTATGGCTGACTGTATTTATTTATAATTTTTGAATTGTTAAACATTATATGTAGGTATATATGGCATTGGACTTTGTATAAATAAAATCTTACTAGATATCCATATAATGTTCATTATTGCAATAATAAGTAGTATGTTTTTGCAACTCAACAACAATTCTTTATGAAGTTGTTTGTGTCCGGTTTTCTGTGAATATGCTTCTGTATCTAAGTATCAGGCAGACCATTTCGTATAAGACAAATGCTTTCCTTGGCAAGATTTTCCATCTATTCCACACTATATGTAACAAACGGACACATACACAATATGAAATTAAATGAAATTCTCTATTGCTAATAAGAACATGAAAAGCAAACTGTACATTAAAATGTATGGTTTGAATAGTATTAATATGTTTTGACGTTTTTCATAGGATGGCAGAAGAAGTTATCAATGTTACGGCTCAGCCTATGTCTGAGCCGGTCCACAACATGTCGAAGGCTATATTTCTACAGACTACCACGGCACAGGCGATATCTGGAATCTTTGTGTGGACGGCTCTGTTCATTACTTGCCAACAGGTAACCTTTGTTCTATAAAACAGTAATACTCTCATAGGAGGCCTGTGTCCCAGCAGTGGGAATTTAAGTTGGCTGATGATAATGATGATGATGAAACAATATCCCCAAAAATTCATTTTATGTTTGTAACATTTTTCTGTGGTAGTTTATTTAATACTGAAATAATTTATATTTTTGAACAATGTGTATTTAAAATTAACTTGTAGTATTTCTAAATTTATTGTGAAACTTTTCCCTCTTGAATAATATAGGTAAATAAAAAAATAGTAAATTTTATCCATTATATAGTAAATTTTAAATATTTAAAATGACTTCATTGATGACAATATAAACTTGTATTCCATATGCTGTATGACACATAGTATTGAATCATAAAAATAACCCAATGTTTTCCTTTAGCTACTGACAATTACAGTTAGGACATTTGATTACATGTTTTCCCGAAAAATGTCTATACCTACCGCAAAAAATTATTACTTATAGAAAAAAGCACAAACATTGTGTTAATACCCAAACGAAAAACAATGGGGTTATTGTCGACTGTCATTTTGTGTATTCGTCCATGCATACATATTTTTACTATACATTTCTTTCCCAGTGATGTCGTTTTATTACATATTATGTATACAATAATATTGCTGAACCGGTTTTCTCCGAACGGCAATTTGTTGAATACCTGCCATATAATTATGCTTTCTAATATGGCCGTTGCCGCGTAATGGTTTTTTATCATAAGTTACCTGTGAAAATGTATAGAGAAAATTAAGGGTGTTTACACGCCAGTCGCTGTTATATTAAAATTACGAGCTTCTGTACAATAACTTCATTAAAAATTTAATTAAATGATGAATTATTTGAAATTCTTCTGAGCAATATAATTTAAATTTTGGTACTCGGCAGTAAGTATGCTGATTGAATTATAATTCATCTATAATATTTTTTAGTTATAATGAATAATTATAGCAAAATATTTTTTCATCCATACCTTACATTAACACTTCTTATTATTATACGTACGTACTTTTACTGTGCGTTTATTCTCTCCATGAGAAGCATTTTTTTTTAAATAATAAGCCGAATTAGTCGAGCCGTTTTCTAGTTTTACGCTTAGCACACTTATTTAGAATTTGATTTTTATTTAGAAAGATGTGATTTATTTTATGGCACAACAAGTTTCATGTAAAATTGTATGAAAACGTTTTGTCAAAGTACAAATTATACTAGACTTTTATCGTGTTATGCTCCATTTATCCATCTCAAGCTTCTCATATTACATACCTACCTTATGTGTTACAGCTGCGTTCTTGTGCATTTACTGCTACCGTATTTTATATTAAAGTTATATATTAGCTTATGAAATAATTCTAATATATAGCTTGGATAAAGATATAACTGCCTAGTACTTCATAAATGTCACGTAGTTATAACAAACGCCGAACCAGTAGAGAAATTCGTTTTGATCCCTTTGGGACCTATTTTATATTTGGTACCACGCTAGCAATTCCGGCCTATTCTCGTTATGTAATCAATTTTCTTTTGTATTCCATAGAATCAGAAATGATCAGAAAATGTGCAAGGTTTTAGTTCGATATTGAGTCCATTAAGTCTTATCGAATTCAATTATTCTACTTCTAGTCAAACGGCGATTGCCTTTACAAGTTACTATTACACACGTTTGAAGGAAAAGCGTAATGGTTGTGTTATTTTATTAGTTACTAGACGCTCGGCCCGGCTACCCACGGATATCAAGATGTGTGTGAGCATTTAGTCGGGATAAAAAACATCCTACCACCCAAGTCAGCTCATACCCTGTCTATGTACTAAATTTCATCAAAATCCGTTCAGAAGTTTCAGCGTGAGTGACGGCATGCAAACAAATAAACTTTCACGTTTATAATGTTAGTGTGATCTATTATCCTAAAAAACATTTTCCATTCGGATCTAACTCAATGTTTCCTAAAATATTCAACACCTTATTTCCGCGTATATAATGACGCAATCAACCCTGCATATCTAAAAATATTGCAACAACTCAACCAATCGCGATCCAACACATTCTCAATTGGGCATATTATAATATTGAGTTTCTTGACATTATTGCGAAATAAACAAACTGGAACAAATCTATATGAATAAAGGCCGAGCTAAAGTGTCTTGAACGTGGCGGAAAAATAGTATTAAACATATTTGAGAAGTGTCGCTTTTTGTTAAATTACTCATTATCAAACTAGTTTTATACCAGCGTGATAGACACCTAAACAATGCTTAGTCGTTCCTTATGAAATTGCCATGTTCTTCATCTTCGTTAAGATTGTTTACGTGACAACAGACAGCCTATTTCTCTATACCCTCGAATATAATCATCAACATAGCAGGAAATCGATTTTAATGAAAACGCATTAACATACCTTTCTTCCAAATCGGTTCAAAAACTTAGGCGTGATAGACAGACAGAGTTACTTTCGCATTTGTAATACTAATAAGCATAAGTAAGGATCATTAATATAGGTATGCGTATTTCTTACTTGAAATAGGCTTGGTTAAATCGCCATATAAATTGACATTATCCAACCTTCAGAAACAGTTCTTACTACAAAAACTTGATTAATCTAGAAATTTCTGCACAGAAATAAAAATAAGTGTGAGAACTTTAAAACGCTCGCTTATCAAGGTCGAACGGTCTCGAATATATTGAATAAAGGACGAAAACCGATGCGGTTTGTCAAGATTAATTTTAATAGTCGATTTATAAAATTCTAGCTGAGCTCTGCATTCGCGCGTATAAAACAATTTAATTAGAGTATCGAGAATGTATTATTTAACTAGGTATGTAAAAATAATTTGCCGGATAATTTCATTTTTTATTACTCTAATCATAGAACTAGAACTCGATTTTCGCGCATTGCAAATATCAATACATTCGGACAATAGATATTGTCTATATTGTCTGTGGTAATAAAAGAAATAAATATCTTTGTTATGTATTAGCGGGCAACTGAGCTGGTGGTTCGCCTGATGATAAGGTTTCACTACCGTCCATGAACAATTGCCCGTTTGTAACAGCTAAAGGACTTGGGAGGTTGAGGAAAGGTACTTCCCCACACACTGAATGAAACACAGTAGCATGCTACTATTTCACCCCGATCTTATATGGGGTTGTGGTATCTTCCCCGGCGCGAGCTGGTCCAATTCGCACCGTAGCGTGCTCGACTCCCATACATGTACACTGTAGTTAATATCATATTCTCTTAAGTTATTACCAGCTTAAATTCCCGTGGGATTGTACTGTTTGATCGCGCTAAAAAGTAGCCTATCTGTCACCATTTGGCCTCTCAAACAAAAAACTAACATAGTGTCGCTTCATTGCGACGTATAAAAGGCAAATAAACAATCAAAAACACTTTCGAATTTATAATAACGAGGATACGATGCGGTGCTTTAATATTATCGATGTAGCTATTTTCCATTAATATTAATTACAACAGTTACTCTACTTAATAGGTTTCTAGTTTCTACACTGTTTGAAATACATGTAACATAATTTGCTGGGTCATCAATTACATGCGATCGTTGACACTAACATTACATTACTCGGAAGGTAAATTGAGTATTAAGTACCTACATTAAATATATCCATTAATTAATTGTTACTTTGTTTTGACACAATTGAATGACGCAATAGTGTATTCACTACGAAGTATAAGAGTTGTAAAAAATCTATCGTTGATCCCTTTTCATTGGAGGAAAAGCACATTCCCCTCGCAACATCAACAAAACAATGTACTTATAAATTTAATCTCGTATAAGGCGTTAAGTCAACAACTTTTTCATATAAGAAGTATGTCAGTTCGCGTAAAAACATTCTAATGTTGTCGAAATGGGGTATCGTGGAAAACCTTAAGAATTTAACTTTTAAGCTATTCTATTCCTTTCACCAGAGCAGTCGAGTATATCAAAACCATAGATCAAAACCCTGACATATTAGCAAAGGCCGACATCGACCGACTACTGCAGGTAGCGTTGGCAGTCTCAAGGAACTTTTTTGAGATTTTTTGTAAAAATTGCACGTCTATACGCCAATTCATTTTGGTGTTCGGAATACAAGTGTAGTTTTTAGATGGAAATCGTGACCTGTAAGATGACCCGGGAGTTTACATGAATATTGTTTTAATCAATAAACAATGTGATGTTTTCATTATGGTCACGCCCATTATGGAGAGAGTAATGTTGACATCCATTTCAAATAGAACTAAACGAAACTTGAACTGCAGCCAATTTTAAATCTGAACTTTAACCCAAAACTTCTTAAACATAAGGGTCCACTTTATGATAGAGCTGCTAAGTACGCTATAATAATAACACACAACGAGGTGAACAAAAAAATACTTATATGTGAACAAAATTATTTAAATCCAAGCCTGCGGTCATTAACCTTGAAAAAGTTTATAAATATGATTCACTGAGCCTTTGTCCCTTTATTGTACAATTGTTTTCGGTAACAAAATTGTTGTTTTATGTCGTTAATCAGATTGTATAGTGAAATATCATATAAATGTGTACATGTAGTATATTAAGATAGGTATCGAGCTCTCATCTGAACGAAATTGCCAATTTCACTCGACCCAACTACGGCGTCATCAACGTCCATCATTGTAGTTACATATGTAGTGACATATCCACTCATGAAGTTTCAAAGCTAATAGAGCCAAGTAACGTTTTAGTTATCTGTGGCAGAGCGACAAAATGTAGCCTTATGGTAATTCTAACTAATATTGTAAATGTGATTGTTGGTTTGTTTGTCTTTCTTCCACAACGCAACGGTGTAATAATATGTTATGTGATAGGAATTTTATGTTCGTAAACACTTTCATAGGACTCTCTAAAGTCTATTCGAGCAAAGGCACGGATAGAAATCTAGTTCAATTGTTAAGTATAAACGCTGAAATTGCACAGCCCATCCGGTAAGTGGGGTTTTCAGACTTTCCATCCAAGCAAAACTGAATAAAAATTACATCTCTCTACTTCTTTACTAAATAGCTTGTGGTGATTAAATGGAAGTTCATTTCCCGGGTCAATCAGTATGGGAAAAGTTCTAGGACCTTATACAAGTGTCAAGTCCCGCGTGTTGGAAAAACTTGTGTAATAATAGACATAGTTACCTAGTGTATCCAGTTTTTATCTGATTTAACAAGAAACTGATCTTACAGTGGAGCGTTTTATTGCACTAGCGTCATACCACACAATGTACTCATAAAACCTATAGATGGAGGAGAATTCCATATTTATATTTATATATTCTTTATTAAGCTCTTTCTAGTTTTGTAATAAATAGCTGTTTTGGCGCTATTAATGTGAGGTTTGTTTTTATCCTGAATTAAAATTTCGTACAAACTTTTTTTATGGATTTATACAAATACTCGCAAACTTGTTTCTTACATCACAATTTTATCTGTATGTATATGGTTTCAGAAATAAAACCAATTAAATAGTAATGAGTAGAAAATAAAGTTAATTCAGACGTTATACGTGCGACTCGAGCACGTGTTATATGAAGATTTAGTGATAGGCACCTACTGCGAAAAGTTAGTTAGTGCACTATCTGTCATCCATCCAAGTCAGAGAAAGAGAGTCTAATAGTCAATAGTCCCGAACAGAGCTACTCTAGTTTCGTTTGATTTTTTTAAAGTACAAATACTATGTAAATGTATTATTACGTAACCGAACGCGATCTCATTGCCTTACTTTATTCGAATATCTTCTGAGAATAAGAGTTTATTAAAAGAAATACTGAATTTATTCGTATCCCGCATGACACACAACGTACACATTAATTGTACGGTTTGTTAAATTCTTTAACAGATAATATTTCGCATTAATTTTCTGCCATTGTTAATTGTATAGAACTTGATTTTATAATCATCCTTGGTTATTAGCGAGTAATTTTACTTAATGCTTTGTTATATATTTGTTAATTATATTCTGAGATTAGCAATTATCAATCATTGAAGATAATCAGATACCAATAATAATCACACTAATACATATTCTTATAAAACATAATAATCTACTGAGAGAATCTAAACTCGCCTGCGGATTGATTTGCTTAAATCTAAATTAAGACTACATAGCAAGACAATTATTGAGGCGAACAATTTTGTATATAAAAGCTGATTTAAAAAGTCCAAAAAAGTCTATTACGGAACGCCACGTACACAAAATAAAATTAATAAAATATCTAAGGGGGTGGGAGAGTATCGATTTAATTGAAGGTCATCATGACCAATAAGTGACGGAATCCTGACAGCAGAAGTTTAGAACTTATGTTATTCATAGCATCTGCCGTAATTGGATATGAGTAATAAATTTTCCCGATGTGAATTGTTATCTTAATAAGACGAAATCTACTTTTATTTTTTTTCTAAATACAAGTTTAAAAAATTATGTACCTTATTTAACATAAGGTGAAATACGATGATATCTATGTTATTATCGTTCGTTACAGTTATAGTTAATTGTATTGTTGGTTAATTAGCGCTATGTAATATTATTCAATATTTAGGCTGATAAGAACAAATGCATCGTAAACATTTACAACTAATTTACACTAGCGGTCCGCCCCGACTTAGCCCGTGGTACGTAATATATGGCCTTTTACACTCGGGGATCACGCACACATCCAACGGTGAAAGATTTTTTCAAATCGGTTCAGTATATTCAAGTTTTCTTTGAAATACATATTTATTACTAACCGTACGTGAAATAGTAATAGGTTTACATTTCTTAAAAAAGTAACTACTCCTACAATAGTACAACGAAAAATAATATCACGCGTGTGATATTTATAGTTATAATAGCCCAAATGGTATGAATAAAAATGTCTTTGTTCTAGTAAACGAAGCAGGCTATGTTATTATATATTGATTTCCATTGCAGATTTATCAACACCTGCGCTGGTACACGAACCCCTCGGAGCAGCGATGGATAGTGCGCATATTGTTCATTGTACCCATATACGGTTGCTACAGCTGGATTTCGCTATTGTTCTTCATGGGAGATTCCTATTATGTGTATTTCTTCACAGTCAGGGATTGTTATGAAGGTAAGGTTTTATTAAAATTCACTTGCCGTTTGAATGGACTCTTTCTTAGGATTATTGCTGATTTATGAAAGACACGTATAAATATAACATTGTTATGAACAATCTGTTTTTCGATATTTTATGATATTGCATAAATAACATCAATTCATACGCCGTCATTTGAGAATTGATCCGCGACTTCCGCTTAGCGGTAGCGAAGTCTAGAATATTCCAGTATTCACGACTTCACGAACAACTTTTTATATCCTTAAATTGCATGAACGGCATAAACTTAATTAATTCCTTGATTTTATTCTCGCATTCATACTCACCTATAAATGTTTAAAGTGCGAAATGTGTATGTGTGTATGCGGTAACAAAAATTTATTATATTTATTTTCCTGTTTATGTAGCTTATCAATATCAATATTTAGCGATAAAATGAAATTTTTTCATGTGCGATTCGTACTCAAGGCACTAAGGGTTCCGTAGGTGAAAAAAGCTAAAGAGCAATTGCAAAAAATAAAAAAAAACAACCGTTGCTTAACCTCGATATTTTTATATGACTCGGGGTAATAGCGACAGTAGAAAAACATCTAACAAATTTAACTATCTAACTATCACGGTTTATGAGTTGCAGCCTGGTTACAAACAGACTGACGGACGGCGAAGTCTTTTTAATCCTGGTCCTGATGTACCCTATGAGTAGTATAAAAATGAAAGAAAAACCGAACTTGCTTCAATATCGAAATACATTTGTCAAGTAAAATGTTACTGTCGTTTGTGCTGACTTTGTCATTTATCAAGAGTTCCCATCTTTTGTATAAAAGATTCGCTTACCATTAGTGGACACTCGCATGTTTTCTGTCGTAAACTGTATCGTCCAACATTTATTTTTCTACAAGCAATGTTGGTGTGGAACGTGACCATTGCATTTAAATGTATACTATTGAAATTACAGTACCTATTGAGGAAATTGTTGGCAATAATTACCAATCATTTATCTATTATAATTACACACTTCTAATGCATTTCCTTTTGCACGCATAGAATCGGTCATGTTTGTTTGTGCTCACTCTATTTGAGATCATCGCGCCTTCTTAGTTCATGCAAATCTTTTTTGTTCTTGACCTTTAAAGGTGCTATTGGAGAAAACGATGCTCGTTAACGAGATGAGTTCTTTAACAACTAATCCAGTTTCATAAGTCTTTCAATGGTAATGTTTTTTTCTTGGAAATCACAATCGAAATGGAAGTTAATTAAAAATGCGAAGGACAGCAGTTACAGTTCCAAGAGTAGATTATATAGGACAGCGCTGGGTAATAAGTCTCTAGCTAGAAATTTGCTATTGGATATCCAACGTTGCTCTGTTACACTAAAATATCCGAACGAGGTCGACGTATTTATACATGTTTATTTATAATTGGAAATAAGCTTGCACGATACCGATAGTGCATATTTCGAATTATCCAATGGTATTAGATGCACGGATTGCGTTCGTTCTCGCTTTAAATTTGCGAACCATTTATTCATATTAAAATTTAAATCTGGCAATTCGGATATGCATATAGATTGAATTTCAAGTAATGTAACATTTGCTTGTGTATGAATTATTTGTACTAAGCTAACGCAATTGCATGTTAGCGTTTCTGTATCGCATTTCCACGATAAACAGTAAAATGGTAAATTGCTCGTTAAAGATGAAAATAAAAAATGCACAACACAATAATAAAGTAACCTAGTTTTCGCCAGCATTCAATTTGCTCGGGTTCAATCTATTTTAGGTACAATTGACTTTTAGGGGCTCATAATGACTTCCGTATCTATTCCATTAGTTAAGTATTGCACAAAACAGTAATTTAATTACCTGTAATGGCGTTGCGTTCCGTTAGCAGCTGTACTTCACTTTTTCTAATGAATATAAATTGCATACATACACAGTGATGTGTAACCTCATTTTATGTAATCACGGATATTAATGTAGGATCGTAGGCGGGTGGATTGGATAATATTAACGCTCGTGCGATGTAAACTCGTATGTTTAACTCTATACAACGTTCCCCACCATACTTGTTCATCTTCGTATTAAAGACATATTCCATCAAACGTGTCGGGGTTTTATTACAAATTGAAGATCTTATAATGATTGGAGATATAATCTGCTCTCCATTCCCGATGATGAAAAAGGTATAAAAGATTGGTCTAGACGGGGCAAAGCGTAGCTTGAAATTGTATTTTATCGAAATGTCACGTACATGCAATTTCTTGTTATTTTATGACACTAAATTTTTTTGTAACAATGGCTAAAGCTCCAGAATTTGGTATAATGTATTTGTATAATCAGACAGAGACTGTTTAACCCATGTTTAAACAAGAAAAAGTGATAATTGAATTTATAAACTTGAATCGACGTTACAATACTAGATTTTATCTCGAAACTATTGTGCGTAATTAGATTATAGATTAAGACGAGGGTCAATGGACGTTAATAACGCCTAGAAGTAACATACCTAATACCTAGCTCTATATACACTCCTGTCTTTTACACGCCAACAATGTCTTGTCCATATCATGCTATTGACGTTTCTTATTTCGAGCTTCGCTGCTCACTTTCTCCTTCTAATTTTACCACCACGTTAGTAAAGTGTTTGTCACGGTGTGAATCATTTAGCCTTGCCCTAGTCAAGCAGAGATAAATGCTTTAGGTATTGCTTTTAAGAAAGCCGTTAGGTGTTAGAAATATTAAGAATAACATGGATATATTCAGATTAAATTGTTGTTGTAATAATAATAAACACAATTATTGAAGCTTGATAAGTTATATTTGAATTTCTGTGCTTGACATTGGCAAGTTAGGTATATGTCACTATATTGCAATGGCTTTAACTAAATAATCTTTTAAAATTTGTAGTCTACTTGAATTATTCATTGTAATATGTGAGACGAAAAATCAAACAGTGAATTAAAATTGACCAAAATTTTTGGCGCGTACAATATAACTATAAACCGACATACAACCCGTTAATTGCTGTGAAAGAAAATTTCGCATTTAAATAGCGTTCAGATGCCGTAAAGAAGAATGTTAATCGAGCGTTGCTTCGTCGAACAAACCTATATAACGCAAACAAAATCACACAAATCTCGTTCACAGCGTTCGTGATCTACAGTTTCCTATCCCTTTGCTACGAGTATCTGGGTGGGGAGGGTAACATCATGTCCGAACTAAGGGGACGGCCGGTCCGAGCGTCCTGTGTCAACGGCACGTGCTGTCTCTCGGGCGCCACTTACACCATCGGCTTCTTGCGGTTCTGCAAACAGGCCACCCTGCAGTTCTGCCTCATCAAGCCGGTGTGCGCATTCGTCATCATCTTCTTGCAGGTGAGGTTTAGATTTTAGCCAGTCAGTTTTCTCCGAAACAAAATCGACATGTCAAAAGATTGAAGGGACTTCTGAATATGTTTATGATCTGCCTGAAATCTTTCTATTCCTTTTACATTTAAGCAAGTCATTGTTTTATAGATAATTTGTAAGAGTAGCCATAAGTGTTGGCAGTCCCAACATCGTTATTCGACATCCTGATAATTAGACGATAAAATTTATCTTAATTATTCTTGGTAGATATGATAGTGTATATGAATCACTATTGCGTTGTTTTTGTGATCGCTAAATACAAAACACACTGCTAGTAGGAATGCGTATAATCTCTTAAAGGTTTCAGAGTTTTCTAGAAAGCCATAACCTTTATGTTACAATACCTAAAGTACGAAGCGTATGCATATTACGTACGTACAATTAATACTTATGTTTAGCCAGCAGATAAAGGTTTAAATCTAATCAAATATCTTAAATGTTTAAAACGTTTTATAATTAAAGCACGTTAAATATTTTTGCATTGTCAGAATTGTCTTTTATACGTTGTAAGCTTATTAAAATGAAAGGGATACAAAAAGGATTGATCAAGGGAAAGAAAAAAAGGACTAAGAAGAATGAGGATTAGGACACGTACCTCCAGCTCCTTCGCTCACCGTACGAACACGGTAGCGTACGCATGCTACTAATTCACAACGAAAATTCCCAATTTTCAGCTTCATATTATTATAAACGAATTAATTCTTATTAACTAGCTTTCATCCGCGACTTCGTCCTTGTGGAATGTTTAGTCTGGGCTAACGCTAACTCGCAACGCACGTGGCGGAAGCTCTATATCGGAAAAAATATCCCCCGATTTTGAAACATTGTTCATTGGTGCTCCACGCCAATTGGTCTTAGCATGATGATATATAGCCTATAGCCTCCCTCCATGAATGGACTATCTAACACTGAAAGGACATTTCAAATCCAGTAGCTCCTGACATTATCGCGTTTAACCCCAACCAGACAAACAAACAAACTCTGCAGTTATGTAATATTAATATGATGATATTGTAACGTCGCAGTCCGCGGGCCACTACCACGACGGCGACTGGTCGCCCAGCGGCGGCTACATCTACATAACGATCATATACAACTTCTCGGTGAGCCTCGCGCTCTACGGGCTGTTCCTGTTCCTCGGCGCTACGCGGGAGATGCTCAAGCCCTTCGATCCGGTGCTCAAGTTCTTCACCGTCAAGTCCGTCATCTTCTTGTCATTCTGGCAGGGTGAGTGTGTGCACTGTTTTGGGGCCTGTGTGTGTGTGTGTGTGTGTATTGATGTGTTATTTATATTTTTTTTTTCTTAATATACTTGTTATGTACATACAACACGCACTAATTATAAGAAGATGCATAAGGCCACCCAGTAAGAACTTCTACCCGGTAACGATTGCAACATCGCGCACACCTGCGGTACACCTGCGGTTCCAGAAAAGATGACGGCAATCCACGACCGCGACGCTGCCCCGCCGAAGACGAGGGACACTCTTGGTTCCAACATTGAACCGGAGGGACGTAGTAAATAAGTTAGATATAATTTAAAATGTAATTTTCTTATTACATTAAATTATTAATAAGTAAATTTCGGTTTTTTTTGCGCCTTCGCGGGTCGGTCAATTTAATTTACTTGTGTGCGAATGTTTTTTTTTTTTACTATTTATTTACTATTTTATTTTATTACTATACTATTTTATTATAGTTAAAGCACATAGAGTCTTTACTATAAAGAGAATGAGAATTTATAAACTTTTGTCAATGTAATTGATTTTCTTCTGAATCATTTAAATTATCGTTCAAATGTCATACACAATCAGAAGAAATCGTTTTATATGATGATATCAAAGAAAATAAACAATAGGCGATGGTCTACATTGTTTATCTTCTTACTGCTTTCGTCATATATTTTTAAACATAGCCAATATGATGATGCCATTCCTATACAACAAATAACAATGTAATCGTTTAATTCGCAATTGTATACGGATTAAAAGTACAGGTTGCTATTTTATTCATATAACCTTATTAGCTGCTACCCGCGTCTTCGCCCGTATTGTCAAAGAAGTTCAGGGAATGAGGTGTTTCACCGATATTAAGTGGTTTAGCCTCCTGACTATCTCCAGACAAATAAACTAACTTTCGGATTTATTGTCTAACTAGCTACCCGCCCCGGCTCCGCCCGGGTTGTCTTTAATCGTAATTGAAATAGTATAAACTATCTTTTACATTGTTTAAATCGGTTGAGCAGTGCGTAGTTTAAGAGAGCATCGCGTACAAACAATGTAACACATGATTTTTATATATTAAGATTAGTAAAGATATTTGTTGATTTAACAAGAGGGCTTTTGAATTAGTGAAATAATCAGATCAATTTAAATTGTTAATTAAACAATTCCGACCTACAGTTTTAATAATCAAATTGAAATGATTCTCCAATCAATTAATGGATCTTTCTGTTATCGCGGTATTCTCTATTTGCTAAATTACGAATTAATATCGATGTAACTTGTCTTCGTTTCTATGAATCAAGTTTTGTTTATGTTGTAAATATATAAATTTGTTACGTGTATTAGGAATGTTAATTAATTTTTTATGTAAGAGTCGAGCACGCTTCGCCACGAATAGGGCCGGCTCGCATCGGGGAAAGTATCGTACACTTAAGTGTAATGTCACTGATCCTTGAAGATGTGTAAAATGTTTGAATGAATACTAACCAATCATTAAAGTTGGTCAAAATAAAGTCTAAAGATCGACTAACGGACTTTACATACAAATAGACAGCAAAAGCGTGTTAAAAAGTGTTTTTATCTCGTCAAGTTACATAGTTTGATATAAACTAAAATTTCAGGCGTAACGCCCGCGATTCTCGAGAAAGCCGATTACTAATAAATGATTAAAGTGGGTCAAAATCAAGTCTAAGATCGACATCGAACTTAACAAACAAATACTCAGTAGAAGCATGTTAAAAAGTATATTTATGTCATCCAGATTAACAATTTCATATAAACCACAATTCCAGGCGTCGCACTGGCGATACTCGAGAAGGCCGAAGTGATATCGCCGATAATAGACGAGAACGGCATCCCGACGACCGCCGGTACCGTGTCCGCCGGCTACCAGAACTTCCTCATCTGCATCGAGATGGTCGCCGCCGCCGTGGCGCTGCGGTACGCGTTCCCCGCCGCGGTGTACGCGCACGCGCACCGCGACCCGCACAGATCGGTCACCATGCAGTCCATATCGAGCAGCCTCAAGGTACGCGCGCACATATGCAAACATACACGCACACATGCACGCGCGCGTGGAGAGCGAGCCACACGCGCTGACCACTTAACGCGCAGTACACACAGTGCATGTACACTTACGCACACATGCTCATGCGTGTAGATATGCTGCCACCCGCGCACCGGTATGCACACATGCACGCATACACGCACACGCACATTTACACGCACACATACGCAGATGTAGATGTAGACGCACCTACACACACATTATATACGTGTAAATATGGTCTACGCCGCACCGGGTCTCATTGCCACGCACATACCATGTATCCACGTGCTGACGGACACACGCGCTTTCACAGATCAAGACCAGATTGTTTTTGTATACCATTATTTCTATTATACAATTTATAGTAAACGGTTATCCCGCAGGAAACAATGAACCCCAAGGACATAATGACGGACGCGTTCCACAACTTCCACCCGCAGTACCAGCAGTACACGCAGTACAGTTCCGGTGAGTGCCGTCCGCTTGTGCGCATGTCTGTACGCTTGTCATGTTTATTTGCTAACTTTATTACTATCGTATATCGTATTGTAGGGTTGTTAGTTTAGCAGTAAGACCTTTTTTTATGGTCATTTATTTATTTTTTGTTAGGAAGTATATAGGGTAGTTTATGTTATGTCCACTATTTGTTTCAAAAAATTGTTGAAAGACTGACTGGGGTGGGATAGGGCTGCTTATCATTTCTTTTTTTATTATATTTTATCGATCGTATTGTTTTAGATTATGTGAAAAAGTTCTAAAAGAAATATATAAACTTGACCAATATGTTTTATCCCCTCCGCAAGGATTATTTATACTACAAGGAGTATATATTATAAATATTGTTATTCTGTTAGTTCTAGTATTTGGTTTAGCCCTTAGTTTAAAGTACACACATTTTAAACAATCATTCATTACAATTATCTGTATTAGACAAGATTTGGATATTATTTAATAATTTATTTATACGCGAAAACGTTTTTATTTTATCGAAATAAACTTGTATTATTCGTTTTAATGAATTTTAGCCGCGAATCTCGAGAGGAGTCTTCATTTGTTTTGGTTTTATTTCCTTTCAGATGTCACTTCCCACCTGCCTTATGAGAAACTATAAGCTCTGCCATAGCTGTGCTCTGCATGAAGTGCATTGCTGTTCGTTGTAAAAAATGCTATTATCACCGGCTGAAATTAATTTTAACATACATTGCTCGTGATATAAGACGTAATCAATATAAAAAGCAATGTATTTAAAACAATTATTATCAGTCGCTGATGAAAGTAAACATATTATGTACGTTAACTCCCACTCTGTTATGTTACTTGCGACTGATATAAAAATGGAAAAAGAAAAAAAATTCTAGCAACACCGTTGCCAGTAACATAATTTTCCACCGAGCATGGAAAGTCTACTAACAGTATTTTATAATCGTATGGGACAGATAATATTTTTTATCATCGGCCATATCTTAAAGTATTTCTTGAAGTATTTATAGACTATTGCATTATTCATTCTTGAAATCCTAATAATTTATGATATCCTGTTCAGCTGCTTTTATTATGTTGAGTTTACATTGAGCCACGTTTTGCATGCTTTTGACAATTCCCTATTCTGTTATAATTTTGGGGAAGCTATAATATTATTAATGTTTAAATAGAATACAGCTTTAAATAAATAAATTTAAAAATAAATATAAAACACATTCTGTATACTATATATCTGTCTGATTGTCCCTCCATGTATGTTTATTTATAACGTGCTTACTCTTTAAAGAAATAAAAATAAATAAAAAAATATTATTATTGCATGAACTTTCATAGTAAGAATAAAAATATTCCTCATACAAATTAACTCTTCTCACACAACAAGACTTCAAAGACTTGAGCTAAAGCTAAAAAAAGCTTTTTTACCGCTGAATATATTATATTTTGTATTTAGCATCGAAGCGAAAAGAAAGTGAATATTTTTTTTATATTCTATAATATCAAATGTCATAATAAAAAAGTGAAAAAACAATTAGAATTTCGGTGCTCGGTTATATGAATTCTTCGTTAAGTAAGATATAATTTTAGTTCTAGATAAATTGACGGTTATTGAGTAGTCCGAAATAACGAAAAAAAAAAGATTATCATTAATAATATAACGCGCTTGTAATTAATGTAAATTTACGCTATATCAATACATTTTCGGACTAATCATTGCCATATAGAACTGGTACCTTTTTGTACTTATTGCATAGATTTCGGACCGCGGGCTGGCAACATTTACTTTCTTTCATTATCTATGGTCAAATATTACCAGTTATAATAATTAAAAAAAATTTCGTTTTTCATTTCAAAATTCGAAATTTTTGCATAACTATGCATGCGAATGAGTTTCTTTTATATTATATTTTTATTTATAGCTCTGGTTAAATAAGTGATAAGTTTGTTTCAATTAATTGCCTCCCTTCGGTACCCACCATAATATTAAATGTTAGCGTTAATGTTAGAAAGTAATATTATTGTTTATTTCTGTGATTATATTATTTCTTTTTATGATTTTTTTTTTGTTACGTACTTTGACGGATGTAATCCCTTAGATGAGCTAGTATTGTATCGAAAATGAAAACGAAATATTGAATACAGGTTTGTTAAATTGTTGGGCATTTATTTTCTGTACCGGTGTTTTACCGAATTTGTTATTTTGCCAAAGACAGGCTTTTCGATCGATGTATCTAGGCAAAATAATGCTTTGTATGTAGCCGTCTTGTAAAGAAATTAAGTTTTTATTAGTTAAGTTTTGTATTCAGCTTGATTAAAATAATATATATTGCTTAAATTAAAGTTATCGATGTCTTTTGTAATATTAGGTTTAAGTCATTGTCAGCAATTTTTATTATTTTGTTATAGTCCTACTTTGGCGGTTTCACTAATAAATGTCATTCTGTCTATTAAATCTTTTATTGAATGTTATTTTTGGATCTAGTGAGGTAAGTGTGAAGATATTTTGCTTTTTTATTCTTTTGTTTGCTAGCATGTGTATGTTTGTTCGTAACAATCAATATCACTAATTAATTTTGCTTGTATGCACTGCATATTAATGAACACTTTAGAAATGATAATCATAAGAAAATTCACAAATAACTAACGTAAATATCTAGGTTTTTATGATATTCTATTCTACATAATAAATATATTGTTCTTTTTAACTACAAATAAATGTGTCTATGTAATTTAAAGGTAGCTTTTTGTGTTTTACGATAGTTTTAATTAAACCTTTAATAGGTGTTGGTGGGGTATCATTTATATCTCAAAAACTACAAACACTTTTAAGTATTTTACGAAGATTCCAGCTTCATGGTATCGGGTTGGGAATTATAACTATATTAATATATTAGTACTGTTTCTGGTCTCACTTATACCTTATATTTGTTTTTGCAAATTAACAGTTTTTAATATACCTATTATTAGATTGTGTTGGTAACAGAATTATATTCATTGATACGGGTTGTGGTCTTCCCTAGCACTCCTGGTGGCGTTTTAATAATGATTGCAAGTTAATATTTTCTTTTTAACTAGTGATGCGTGGTACGGGTGTGGGTAAACGCAATGGGGAGGAATGTGCAGCGTTGGCGCCAAGGCCGCCTCCGCAACGCGTAGCCACCATCAGCCAAGCAACAAACTACCACGAGAAAACCACTTTACTCAGCTCTGACGACGAGTTTCAGTGAACGAATCGGCTTTTTCTCTTCTTCGGGCGAATGGGATCAATGTCTCTTCTGTGCGCGTTTGTTTTACCAGGCTTAAAAATCTATTTCTTAACTTTGGCGGTCATATTTTTCTATTTTTCATGTCACTCTGCTTCAAGCGCTTGGATAGGCATTTTTGTGATACATTTTTTTGTTAGTTGTGGATCGTTGTGTTCGTTTAAAATTCATATAAAATAAATGTTAAATAGGCACTTATAAATCCGGCATAAATAATGTTTTCAATAAATGTTATTGGGTTGTCGTATTTGCATGTTATATGAAAAAAACGATCTCAAAGACGACTCTGGCGAGGAAATATATTTAAAAACGATTGTAAGTTAATAAATAATACAATGATATGTATAAAGAGTATTTTATCCATAGATATAGCTCATACATATTTTGGTAGATTACTATAATTTCGTTTCTAATTCTATGATGCTATATAAAATAAACAAAATATTTAAATAAAGGCACGTAGTTGTAAAAATAAATGTTTTAGAATTTAGATAACCCCTGAATGTTTAAATTTAAAAGTAATCGATAGGAATAAATTGTGTACAGAACACAGATAATACAGTTGTGAAAATTGACATGCAATGAGTTGCCATACTAAAAATATTTGAAATAATCCCGAATCTCAAAATTGCTGTATATAACTAAATAGTAATATATTTTTTTAAAAAAGTCTCCTTGCACTTCCGTTATGGGTAGTTGAATTATATAAAGAGGTTCGCTTCAAAACAACACTGCAAATTGCTTCGCCGTCCAATTTTACTACTTTCCATTTCCGGTTTTTGAATATATTTTTCAATGGGGTAATGATAGAAATGAATTAAGTATTCTTCAGGACTATGCATTTTTTTGAATTTTCCAAATAATTAAATATATATTATCTATGTTAATTGTAATTAAGGTTATCTACGATGCATGACACTTATGATAAAAATTGCACATTTGCCTACTAATTGTAGCCATAAGTAGGGAATTTTATCTTTAATCAATGTGCGATTCCGAATTAACTGACGCAAGAGGGCTTTGTGTAATTGCTGTTTTTATTTCATTGTAGTATTCGTCTATATATGATATGTCTATGCCCCGGTTGTATCTATGGGAACCGTTAATGTATGTATTGTAAATAAAACATAGATTTGTTATTTATCAAACTAGATAGTTAAATGCTTTCTAGAATTTTTAACCCATTTATTTCTGAACGCCGTGTTATGTTTCATTTGTAAAAGTCAATTAATAATTTTGACTAATGATATTTCTTAAGGATAGTTCTTAAGGATTCCCCTTCGTTAAAAAAATGAAATTATTTTTGTAACAGAAATAGTAAAGTTTTATTTCATGACAAGTATAAGATTATAATTAATGTTAGTTAATATAAAATATGTTTTAGCCCGAGTTTTTAAGAGTATAAATAAATACATTATATTTAATTAAAATATACATTTTTGTTTCCTTTTTCATACCTACCATATTTCTCCTAATCCTCTTTTCTCTATTGTTATTTTGGCTATAGTAAAACATCTATGATTAAGTATTTCAGTGTCATATTTCTTCATTGTACCAAAAGCGACTGCTTCTTTATAATATTTACTATGGGAGCTGTACACTACTACTCTTATTCTACCCTGTTTCTAGATTAGAAACACGGGCACTGCGTTTACGAAGAGAGAACCAAGGATAGGTACCTATAAAAAACAATCATGGAGCTTAACGCCACAAAAGGAAAGGTCGTCTTAATGATGGCATCTGCAAAAATTTTATGAAATAAAACAAAGATATCATAATGTTTTTTTTTTATTAAAAATATATACAATTGCATAATTAATAAGGAATAAATATAGTAACATATCGTGTTATTGCTTTATTTCCATATGTGTAGGTACGTGATTGTCTTTTAAAATAAACTTTTATCTAATTACGTTATGATAATCTTATGAATTAATAACAATGATTCAATCGTAACACAGTAACATTTGTTTGTGTATATTTATATTTTATTTAACACGTAGATATAATTTCAAAAATGGACAAAAATAGTGCTCATATAACCCTCTCAAAATACTGCTATTTTTCCTACATTTTGATCAACACATTTATTTCGAAATTATTAGAGAATTGCACATAAATTGAAGAGATAAAACCAAATAACAAGTATGGCGTTGATATAAGGTACATCTTATTGAAACGCTATTTACATTTTGAGAAAAAACATTAAAGAAAGGAAGAAGTATCAGATTTAGATTGAGAAAAGGGAAGTGAAATTCTATTTTATTTAATGTGAATTGTACTACTAACTACCTACATGAACGTCTTAATATTAAATTGTAACCAAGCCAAGTCGGATGGATTTATTATTTATAACCTTCGACAATTCTCATGAATATACTCTGTGGTGCAGTTTATAGCCACCCATTGCCATATTATGAAACACAAACACCAATTATAATTTATGTTCAGAAAAAATCAGTATGAACAAAATGATTAATGAATATGCTGTAATTTAATTTTAATCCAAGGCAGATTACAGTTATTGGCAACGTCATTGCTTAGCAAAATCACGTCCCTTTAATTACGAATTTTAATTTTCCACTTCTTCACTTATTAGAACTATATCACAGAGTAATTTGTGAGAATAAACATGGAGTTGCGCTACGAAGAAAAGCTACATATAGGAAATGTTAGAGCTAGCGCTTGTGATTGGTTACATTCTTATATGAATTTATACCTACGTCGTCTAAAGCGTAATGAAGTCTATTCACAACGGTTTAAAACCGTTCAAGAAAGACACTCTGTGCGCACAATGTAAAGGCATCTAAATCACCGTTGTCCTTAATCTAAACTATTCTATTGAGAGAAAGAGGGAAAAGATATGCAATAATTCACAACTTATTATTCTTTGTCACAACTTTAGGAGGTACACGCTCAAATTCCACAGAATAAAGTTGCAGAATGTTAAGAAGCTTCTGCCATTCAATACATCGTGAGACAGAGAGCAACAAAGTTATGTATAGACCCATCTCTGTCTGTGATAAGACCAAGTATGTCTTATAAGACCAAGCCCCAAATCTTTCCAAAGGTAAAGCTTTTCTTTTGCTGTTCTAAACAGACTGTTAATAATGTCGTCAAGTGAAAAATAAATTACTCGATTGTGCACAACAGCTCCACAGTTTCAATGATACGAACAAATAATTTAATGTTATCTGCGATATTACGCTGGATTCAGAATGAAATGTATCGCATCGAATTCATATAGTCTTATACGATACAAAGGATAATGTACCTAGGTAGTTTGTGGGACTACCGTGAAAGATGATATTTAATTAGATCCTTAATAAATTTTAATTAAATCTATGTGAGTCCACGATTAATTTACTTTTTCACTAACAAACCAATGTATTTTCACAATTTAAACATGTATTCAACCTTCAGTCCGTATACCTTATATTAAATAGTTGAAAAATACCAATCCTTCGCAATTTACCTGTAAGAAAATTTTCGGCATATTTCCTTGATCGAATATCTTTCGTTGTTTGTTATAAATATATCGTCATTCATATTTCTACATATAGAGAAAAAGTGCAATTCATTAATGTATTGCTTTAAATCTACCAATAGCTTAAAGATACGCGCCAAATATTGACCTACTGTTTGAGCAAAGACATACCTATTAGTAGTTTTTGTATTTAATCCATATACTGCAGTTCGTCTGATATAGCATGATGTGAATTGAAATCATACCGTTTTATAACGACGAACGAAACAAAACATGTTTCGTTTCGTCGTTTACATCATCGCCTTTATAATCTACCCATATTTCTTTCCGATAAATTGAATTTATTAAACCTATTTCAAAATCCTGTTAAATTGAAATCAAATAATTTACCGCTATCAAGATTACTATTGTTATAACGTTATAATAAACTTTAACCTTTTGACAATTTCATTTAGCATCATGCTGTATTACACAAACTGCCTTCGTTTAGTTCGCGCCAAAACTAATGATTTTTCTACCGCAAATATATAGTAGACGTATAAAAATACAATTGATTTTGCCCATATTATATTAGAAATATTAGCATCTAAAGAATGAAAATGTAAATGCAGAATTGATCGCAGTTTTGGCGCCAACTTCAAGCAAAATCGACATAAATAATATTCTATGTTCTGCTATTTATAGTTATTTTACAGATTAATAAGTAGAAGTAGGAAGTGGAAAGATCGAAATAGTAGAGAATTACCTTAATTATACCTACAAAAACTTAAGACAATTTCAATGTAACGAGATCTTTGCGTTTAATCATTTACGTAATTCGAAGTAAATTTTCTATAACATTACGATTTATCACGATCACAAGAAAAAGATTCGTTTTAACTTCACTTCAAATCCCTATGCTTAGGTAAAGGGTAGGTAACGCAGTAAGGAACCTACTTGTTTTGAAGTACGTACCTATTAATATTTTGGTAATGCTTTTAGGTAAAATAAATCGCAAAGTAACCAGATTAAGAACATAGATATATATACAATATGCAATTTATAATGAATTAAATAAATCTAAACAATATTTCTCAGATAAATTATTTATTCATATAGCCTCATGGGCAATGGTAAGTAATGAAAAAAATGCATTATTCAGTAATGTGCAAGTAAATCCGCCTCCTGTTTAACAATCGCAAATTGCGACTTATTTATTTACGTTAAAAATATTTCACTTTTCGAATGAAAGAGTCACTCGATTTCAGTACTAGGTTTACCCAGTAGACACATAATTTTACTCTTTTTAGGTGTTAGTTTATGAAAGTATGTAATTTCATAAACTAATCAGTATTGCGTATACCTACCTACTAATCATTTTTGGTACTTCACAAACATTATCCAATGTCCATCCTACCTACTCCAAATATGAAATAACCTAGTCACCCATCAATAAATTCTTCTTCACACATACACGATCATAATTGTGCATCAATTGAAAAGTTTACTATTCATCAAGTAATTTTCTTCGTTTCAATTTTATTCATAAACTAGGAAAAAACAATCGCTTTCAAAGGAAGGCATAAAGATAATTCTGAGAAGAAAATACAAGCTATAATGGCCGGATGAGTCGTGTGTGCGGCGCGGTGCGGTGCTACGAACACCTCTGTAATGCTCGAGATCTGAAAATTGGGAAAAAATTAATTAGTCGAAACGATTTTTCTAGTTAATAACTATGCTATCCTAATTGTATTCAATAAAAATTCTTACAATACGATGCCGGAGGATAAGTATTACAATTTTACTAAAATGAGTGTTTGCGATCTTATATTTTATTTAATGTATTACAAAAATAATTCTTATAATATAATTTAAAATGTAACAGATAGTTCTCGAGATTTATTGAAAGTCCAAAATTTTTGTTGAATCATTTATTTTTTCATGGTTACAAATTGACAAATGTATTCATAGTATCAGAGTACTACCGCATAAAGATGAGATAATTATTGTTAAAGTGAAAAAGTCCAAATTATTTGACGCAAGGAAATAAAACCTCTACGTAACTAATATGTTTTTGTATGTAACTCGCAATCTAATCACAGCACGAGCTGTCATCAGAAAAATATGTTATTCCCAACCAATGTTTGACCTACATAAAACGAATGAGGTTGTCATAACAACGAAAAGGAAATTTCTATCTATTGGACGGGTGCAGATACCAAGATGAAATCGCATCTGCTGAGTTAAGCAGACATATATATGGAAATTTATACGTAAATGCAGCAGACGTCATTTTTAATACGAAAAGTTTTAATAAGAAATTTGGTCAATATATTTCCTACTTTTACGCGTACGTACACATAGTATTATATTATCTGTGCATATACGTAAAATCACAGATAACATAATACTATAGTAAAAATAGTAAAAGTAAGAAATAGTACAGTTATGCAATGGGGAGTGAGGACATCTTATTTAAAGAACACGGACACGACGTGACTAACTTTTAATATAAGTATGTCGTTATTTGGTCGTATGTATATATATATTTATGCAAAATTAAATAATAGGTAAATGAATAAAATTAAGAGTCATCCTGTTAAGTTGTTATTGTGGAACCTACATAATAAGTAGCTGTTATATCCCAGTTCAAACCAAAAGCTATCTTTATACCAATATGAGCCAAAGAACATTTTGTTTAGGCATTTGGATTACAGAAAAAAAAATGATTACTTCTTCTGCAAAAAAATGTTATTATTGGATTTTTATTTGTCACTTTCTTTTAGACTATTGAAAAGTCTTAAAAATCGCGACACTCGACTCGCGATCTAATGATCCCGTAAAAATAAGCTATAGAGGAACTGCCCTGGTCCCGTCCTGTCCCTTTGTTTTATTACCTAAAAACTGTAATATAAACTCGTAACTATTTTGAGAATCGATGCTATTAACGCTAACCTCATTCTCCTCGAACCTCAAGCTCATCGCTAACTACATTGTCTTTTTTCACTTTTCTTTTTCTATTAACCAAGTTTTTCTCTTATTTCATGAGATGAATGTATGTATTTATACGTTTCTCCTCGTTAAAGAGTAAACAGATTTAACCAGATTAAGGTTTCATCAGATTATCTACTTATTATTTCATGTGTGCAAAGCGGCTTTCACAATATTTATGCTGTGTTGACTTATTTAAATGAGCCGAGTTGTGGGAATATTATAGGAATTTGTAATATGTATCTGTGCTTCATTTAGTAAAACGTTATTTTTCGTAATTTGACTAAAGTGCACATGATATGAATTCGAAGTTAGAAAAAAAATCTGAAAAAAAATGAAACAAAGTTATAAAAGATAGCTTACGGATGAAGAAGTGATGCTATGAAGTGATGATCGTTACAAAGATTTTGGATTCCATTGCACTGTTGGTATCGTCCAAGCACATCCACCTCTAGTCAAACATTAAAATAAAAGAGTAAGATTAAAAAAAAAACAAAATTGATGAATGCATATAATTTTTTTTTTTTGAAAAACATTTTATTTTATATATTAATACATTTACTGATATTTCACGTAGGCGTCACTGCACTAACATTTTCGAATTAAATGCTGTGAGTTGAGCCAATTATCCTGATAACACGTTATGTACAACTGGCGGAAGAGCGCTCTTTATTCTATTAAGATTTGTCAAGCATCTCATATTCTGTGCAATGGAATATCTTCTTTAACTAAGATTCAAAATTGGCTTGAAAATAAGGGGACAACGAGTCGGCATCCTATGGAACAGAAAATAATAAACTGAATAAAAGAAAAGTCAGGAAACTTTGCTATAAGATTACATTAGGACTCGGCAAACGAAATAGGTTACCTAAATGTTAATATTGTAAGGACAGCTATCACACAGTAGCACTAATTAATAATGTTGGACGAAACTCTTTTTATGTAGACGGCTCGTAAGATAAAACATTCATTTCATTGTGGAAGTCGAGCACGCTTCGGCACGAATTGGGCCAGCTCGCACCGGGGAAGTATCACACCGCCACAGAAAACCGGCGTGAAATAGTGGCATGCCACTGTGTTTCGTACGGTGAGTGGGGGAGCCGGAGACCCGTTTCCTTTACCTCACCCGTCCCAGTCCATTCCTTCTTTCCAGTCGTTAATCCATTCCTTTTCCCTTACCGCAAAAAAGCGGGCAGCGCATTCGCAGAGGCCCTACCTTTGCGAATGTTCATGGGCGGTGGTGATCGCTTACCATCAGGCGAACAACCAGCTCAGTTGCCCGCTATGAAATAAAAAAAAAAAAAAACAAATATGTAAGGAACGCTCTACTGAATCTAATTTAGCTACCAAGTTTCTTCGTGTACAAAACAAAAGATGAACGCATCAAAAACGTGAACGTAACGTCTATATGCCATATGCAAATATAAATGCCAAAAGCAAATACAAAACTGGGAGGTAATTGTTAATTTGGGGCACTTCAGCAAACCTTAGATTAATTTGGGGAGCTTAGGACAATAAGAAAGGTAAGGGCGATTTGGGAAGCTTATGATAATTTCGAAAGGTTAGAACAATTTGGGAAGGTTAGGACAATTTGGGAAGCTTATGACAATTTGGAAAGGTTAGGACAATTTGGGAAGCTTATGACAATTTGGAAAGGTTGGGAGAATTCGGAAAGTTTAGGAAAACTAGAAAGTTTAGGAGAATTTGAAAAGTTTAGGAGAATTTGGATGTTTGGAAAGGAAGGTTTGGTTTTTAGGTTAAAGGATATGAAAGGTTTTCGATATTTATCTTGTGTTACCTATGCGGCGTTCGGTGTGGCGACCCCGGCGGCGAGGCGGCGGGAGAGAGCGCGGGCGTAGCGGGCGCGGACGCGGCGCGGCGTCGCGAGTACTCCGTACCGCCCACCGCCATTGCCGTGCCGCCGCCCACCGGGTCCGTCACGCGTGTCACGCTCAGTCCGGACACGGAGCGGCTCGGCCGGGATGGCACTAGTTTATAATAACAGTTTCGAATACCCTCAATGTCGCACCCCATCTGATGAGTCTGATGTGTCAGACCAGATGAAACACTATCAACTTCAATTTCATCTCATACATTTTTTTTATTTATCAAATATTCAATCTATCAAATCTGTTAATATTTAGTAGTTTTCACAAAAAATCGGACTATAACGCTTATGAAAATCATTGACCTATCACCAGTTAATCACATATACCTATATAATAGATGTGACAAAGAGAATATAAACAGAACAACCAAAAACCCAGTTTTTTATCAACTATTATCATTGTTTGTTTGTCAAGATAAAATTGCTTTGTAATTGATGTGAACTGGAAAATATACATGAATTGAACCATAAAACTTTCATTTTGATAATATCTTTCGTTAACTAAATTAGTTTCCATCAACTCACCACCAGTGTAGCTATAAAGCCCAGCGGGAGACGACCGCGGCCGGTAGCCAGACGCAGTGGAAGCTGTGGACAGTGTGGAAGGCGAGCGCTTCAAACCCGAGGAGTCTCCCGCGCCAGACGTAGTCGATGGTCTGCGGGGGCGGGGCTGCCTCTTGGAGCCAGTCCTACATACACCTGCAGTTCAATGTACACGGGTGGTAGAATTGTGGAAATCAATTGAAGTATAAACGTTTATTATTGTATTTTAATTCTATCACAGGTAACTTCGTTCTTACTGGATACAGATCTATGAGGGTTTAGGTATACCCTAACATTCCTGATTAAAAATTGCATTTAATCGGCATAAATAATAATATATTTATTATTACATGCTACCTTCATATCATTGAATATTAAAAACAAACATGAACAAGGAGATAGAAAAATTAAATTAAAACCGTTCTTACCGACCTGTCGGGCACTGTCTGCCCATGGCGCACTTGCCCTCGCAGATCGTCCGTTGGCTCAGCATTGTCTGATATGAATCGAGCATAACGCGGCACTCCGCTATATCGCTGTCAGCTAGGGCTAGGGACGGGTATCGTTCTTTTAGACGCCTCCTCTCCTACAATAGGGAATAGTAGTAAATAACAAAAATGAACCTTTATTTTAAATCTCGGTTACTCGAAATAGGTAGGTAGTATTGTGACTAATAAATAAATGAGCTAATTAGTTTACGTTCTCAAGTTGAAATAGTAAGTCAATTTTGATTAGCTCTAACGGTGGTTATAATAAACCGTGTTCTAGGTTTACACTCGCGAATATAGAAAATTATTGCGCTTCACTAATTATTGCTACTAACATTTTTGTATCCCGTATTTCACTTCCGTTTGTTTTTGAACGACACAAAGAAGCTTACAAAGAAGCTTATCTATGTTTTACCGAATTTAACCAAAATAATTAAACGTGAAGCGTAGCAGACCTGCTTTCCCAATTCGCATAATATGATATGAGAAATGATAAATTTCATTATCTACAGTTATTGCATTATTTGATGAGACAACCACAAACAGTGTTTAATGAAACTTGGTTATCCTCTAAATATTAACACTTAGGTATGTCATAACATCAAAGCTCGTATAACCATATTAGGAGATATTATGGCATGATGTTAATGTTTATTAATATTTTATGTTACTGGTTATCACACGTGGGGAAAATCTAATTAAAGCTATGAATCCCTCAATCATTAAATTGGAAGTATGCGGCCGTTCAATAAGCCTATAATCGTAATATCGTTCTACGCAAAGGTATTATTGAATCGTTTTGTTTCAATTAATGTTCAGTTTCATTGGCTTTTGGACATTGGCTAACGAGTTATGCGATTGATTAATTATCATCATTTACGTAATTCGAATGAATTTTGGAATCCGAATATTTATATTTACCCGATTGTAAGTGTTGTAATTAACTGACCTCATTTTAAGAAATGCTTTTTTTTGTTTGAAATTAATAACATTGAGAAAGTGTTGTAAAACAGATTCATATATCATTCTAATTTTTTAATTCTGATAATAAAAAGATATAATATGATACCTACTGTAATATCATACTTAATGTAATTTAATATTAAAGCGGATGACACAAATTCTGTTATTCAACGGTCCAATTAGATTCCAATTTAAGACCGAGGGCACATATCGATGACATTCCTGGCTAGTTATAACTTATAAGAGTATGTATTTTTATAACTGGGCTTTAATTTTCCAAACAAGGAGATTAAATTTGTATTTAATTATTCATTGTTTGTATAAGAAGTATTTTTATAGGAACCTTTTGTGGGATGGCAAACACACACCACGTTATGATAATAATCTGGTGGATTAATTTTACTTCATCTATTCTGAGCGTTGTTCATAATCATCGCAACATCTCGACAATACATACATATTATGTATATAAACACACATACGTACTAACACTCTTCTATAGTTATACTCACTTCGACAAGTTTATAAGTCTCGAAGTCCTGCAGCTGTCGAAGAAAGCCTAGGTTAGGGTTCGCCACTGCGCGGCCAGCTCTCACCACCTTCAAGGCTTCACGCCACGAGAGAGGCGTTACCGACATAATATACGCCACCGCCACGGTCACGCTTCGCGACATTCCTGCTAAACTAAAATATTTATTTATTTATTTGAAGGTTTACCAGTAATTGTTACACAGATAACAAAACAAGTATACGTCCCATCAAACTTAATGTTAAGTGTACAATTTATAATATTGTTAATGTGAGATGGTAAATGTTTATTACATATCGTTTTAAAATAATTTGAATAAATACAGTGCGTTGGGTTAATTGTGGATGTGGGCTAACTTTTAAAAGATTTTTTCATTGTAGGTTTTCATAAAGTATGTATAAAAATTGCAAGGATTGGAAGGAAAATAGCAAGACATTCATATATACATTTTTTTTAATAATTTGTTAAATAACTTGAACTCCAACGTCCAAATCTATAAATCCATTTAGGCTGATTGTGCATAAATAATAAATCATATTATAGCAATTAAAACGAGAGCAATTATGGTTTAATGTCTGTTTGCATATAACCATCGTCCGCTTATTAAATTTAAGTTTGGCACTAACATCTGAATATAACATTTATGGTTTTATATTTATAAAATATAAGATCCAGATTTTACATTTAATGGATAGCTGAAAAACATCCTTGGAATAAAATATTAATGTTTATAAAAGTACCTTTTTTGAATAAATACACCAATCGGCCTTTTAACAAGAAAGAGTTAAATAGATGAATCTTTTAAACCGTGTATCCATCTACTCATTTCATATTACACAGGGTTACTTCACGTTTGATTAAGCTTACATAATAAAATAGTTACGCTGTGTGAGTTTTCAATGAGCACAGAGTATCGATATAAAATAAAAGGGATAATTTTATGTAATATTTTCTGAAGCTTACTTAAAAATACTTTTTATAACAAAGTGTATGTTTAGTAGTTTTAAATATCTATTTACTACTCATTTCTTTCTTTCCCTTTTCTGCCACCACTAAGTAATTTCTTATGGGAATGAGATGTTTTCCCGCCGTAAAAATTAACCTATGTCACCTAACCTCTTAAGTATTAATTCCACACATAAAAATCATGGCTCCGTTGTGACGAAAAGAAGTACTAACAAATAAAAAAACCCTGTCGCATTTATTTAGTCTTATTATAATGATTATGGTAGGCAATAAATTTTCTTTTCGAGGTCCTCGAAAATTCGTTACGCCTGTATAGTTGTAGACTGTTACAGATAAAATAATACTAGAATACTATTATATAATACTATATTATATAATAGTATTACCATTATACTGTCATATTACCGAGAAAATATAGATTCAAGTTGTTAGATACAAAATGCGACATTTGGTTCATGAACCAAATACAAGACATTTTTTTCCGATAACATTCCGGATTCTCTATTTTATTATTTTATTGTTTTTTTCTAATATCTACCCTCCTTGAGAACAGAAAGTTAAGATTAAAAAAAAGTTCTAATATAAGCGCCAATCAATCGTCAATATGTGAACACATTGTAGAATATAAAGGAGAAATCCTTTATTCGTCTCAAGATTATTGGATATTGCTTCGATTGAACTACGTAGGTACCGTTGGGAACTGTTAAATTGCTTTCAGTTCCGAAATCCACGTGTAAATATTTTCATCAATATCGTTTACGAACCTACTCGATTGGTAAGAAAATATTAAAGAATAATGGACGCTTTCACTATTTTTGGCATGCGAGGAATTGGAACGATGTATTATTATATGTATATATTTCAATATTTTCAAAGATTATAATTTATTTATTTGAAATAAATATTCGTGTAATTCTTTTCTTTATTTCTTTCTGTTTAAATTACCTATATTTATTACCGTTAACATTACCTATTTATTAATAGTCAAAGTTTCTCATTTAAGTTGAAATAGAGTTAGTTTGATGGAAACTGAAAAGTTTTACTCAATTTCAAAAAACGTTGCTTTCATAAGTCTCGGTGCCGATTACATCACGTGAATATAAATCATGTACCGAGTGTTCAGTTATGGCTCCGCGCCAGAATAATTGAAGATGGCTTGTTCTTGTTATCACGCTATTTTTAAGGTTACTTAGTTATGGCAGAGATTACTAAATAGTTTATATGTATTATGGTACTTATTTAAACATCAAATTAAAAAAATCTTGAAGAAATAATTCAAAATGTGTACCTAATTCGTCCATGATGAATATCTCTTGAATTTGCCACACCAAAAAGAGTATCACAGATATCTTAAAGCTTAGGTGAACCTAACTGGTGTGTAGGCCATTAGATTTTTTTTTGTCCGTATTATTATATTGTTACAAATGTAATTTCCATATGTATCCATAATAGCTATTTCCAAATTTAAAAATGGTTTGGCGCTACTATTGTTTAAATTTGATTGTCAATTGAATTAAAATGCTACCGTAACAATAATTGTGGTTATTAATGCATCTTCTATGTGATTAATGCTATATCTTTAGCCGACTTGGTTCATACTTACTTACGATATTCCAAATAAATAATAATGGAATTCATAAGTGCATAAGCAAATCGATCAAAACTATGTTTAATGATTGAAAAAAAGTTAAATGAACATAAATATGCTTCCTAATCTTACTTTTATTAATTGCTGTATACTATCGAATTGTGTTCGTTTGAAATTTTTAATGACGTAATAGACGTTTCAACGATTTAAGGAAATGAAAACCTACTGGTACGAAAACTTAGCTTATCAGGTTAAAAGCTTTCTATAGGTAATTACTCTGTTGTACTATAATTTTTTGCGCTATTGCGTCAGCGTGGAGCAAGATGAACAAAATCAAAGCTAAATATAATATGATTCTTAGCAGATACTACGTTTAGATAATTTCTTTAAATTTACTTATCTATATTCATAAAAATAACCTTACAGAAAGAAGAGACATTAGGGAACTAACTATTAATTATGTTCTACAATTTGAGATATAATTATACATTCTCTTTCAGCTGTTATTTGTTTGCCTAAAAGCGGGTTGCCTATTACGTATTGCATAAAAATTTTATACGATCTACCTTTTTTTACGAAAGATGCGGGGGCGGAGGACGATGAAATTTGAAAAGGAGTGCAGAATGTTAATAATTTAAATAAAAATCTCGTCAGATGCTGATATTTGTGACAGATTTGAGCAAAAGCATATTTACAAACCTCTATATTATTTTCATAAGGTCATTAGTATATGGTTAATAAAATCAAATTAAAAATTAAGAAGAAAAAATTGAAGCCTATCTGATGAAAATAATATAGGTCTAACTACTACTATACCTACTATTATAACTAAAGTGGTTTTTACGTGATTGACACACATATTAACTGACAAAAATATATGTAAATAAACAGATCAACGGAAAATAATGTTACTAACCATTGTTGATAAAACATACTTAATGCGTAGCCATTTCTCTTTTTCAAGTATATTTTAATGTTTATAATTGGCCTGTTTACTATTTTATAAGATATGTTTATCTATCTACATAGATAACGTCAACAAATCTATTTGACTTACCAATGAATTAAAACATTTCCGTCCCGAAGTCTCGCTGCGTGAATAAAATCGTTGCACAAACTGAAGTATTGGGTCAGATTCTGATCCGGCGAATCCGATGCCATTATACATAAATAATGTTTGTCCTGGAAACAAATTATAGCTTCAAATATAGGTAAGACAAAAATGATGCTCTTCGTAGGTACTTTAGCGATTCTGTAAACGTGTTGTAATTGTTTAAAATAATATCGGAATTTTTTTTAATTGTTTGTGACTTTCCTCACATTAACGATTCCATCGAAATTGTTAACTTGCTAGAGTCTAAAATCTTTAATATAAATTATCTATCACCTATTTGGTTTTAAGTTTTAACTTCGACAATTATTCTCAATTACTATAGCTATGTTAAAAAAATTTAACCTATAAATTAGTGGTCACGCAAACACGCTCTATAATGCCAGTAATTATAAAAGTATTCCATAATAAATAAAATTCGACTACTATTTTCAACATAGTTTTTTTTTTCGGCATTGGCATTCTAACAATATGAGGTACAAAAATATACCCACTTGAGTTTACCGAACGTTTACGAAATATCAAATTTTACATCAGTACTAAAACTATGTTTTCAGCTATAAGTAGGTAGAACTGGTTTTTAAGTCAATTTAATTAAAACAAAGTACAATTATATTTTACTCTCAAACTTATTTTAAAAGGGAAAATGGAAATAAGGGTGTGCCGTTACATTATAATAAATGAAAACGCCTCTAAACATCCATTGCCTTTCACTGAACCTACCCTCATACAATAAATCATGGAGGGCGAGCCACATCCGCTACTGAACGCGGTTGGCGTCGGACGTTTTCATATAGTTTATTTTATTCAGAAAAAGGTTTGTATTTGCATTGTTATGCAAACATAAAAGCTTTTTGTCATTACGATTGACTAAGAGGAGAATTTCAAAGCAATCTCCCGTAAAAGCGCTCACAGAACGTCTACAATTTGATGATTTTTAGCCTTTTAGGCGTCGTTTCTAAATGGAGTGAAATAAAAATGTGCATCTGACAGACTCATGGCAGTGGAGCGTTCAATTAACTTTACGAGATATACGAGTGTACCTGACGAATGCTTAGAATATATTTTTAAAGGGGCTGCATTTCCAGATGAAAAGGTGAATAGATAGGTGAAGAATTGAGCGCAGGTTTATTTTAGTTTTTCATACACAAAAAAAAAACAAAGTATAGCCATAGAAAGGTTTCATACTCTGGGTTCTCATTTGAGCCCAATATTATAATCGTCATAAGAATGAAATTAAATTTAAGAAGTTTCATACATTATCATTATTGTAGGAATTTACTTTATGCTCTCTTCATTTGCTAAATCTTTTTTTTAGTCTGCATAGGATAGAAAAATATAATAGTAAATTCTAGACACGTCATATAACATTTAAAATCATAGACGTAGACTTTATAATAAGGATCAAAGCGGTTATGTCATTGTTAACAATTCACACGTTCATTTTAAATTGAGTCTTCAGACTAACACAGTCATGCCATACTAAATTGTTTCGTTAGTGTCTAGGGAATAAACGCATTTAAAGTTTAAAACTGAATCTACGTGCCCTGAGTATGGTTATAGTCTATACTTCTTGACTTATATTATAAAGAGAAAAGATTTGTTTGTTATGTTTTCACACAAAAACACCTAGACAGATTAAAAAAAAAACTTTCACCATTAAAAAATTACAACTTCAATTAATTATTGATAGGCTGTATATGTATCACGGGGGAAGCTGAAGCGAACAGCTAGTGTATTTTATGTACTAAGACAAACAATATGTGAATAATAAGAAAAATAATTGTGAGAAAAGAATTGCTAATTGTAAAAAGTAATTATTAATTATTTTTTATGTTGGAATAGATTTATTTAGTATAGTGATTTAAAACCAAGTGCAAATTTCATTATAATTTGTAGCAGAAACTACCTTTCAATGAAAATAGCCGCAAAACCATGTTAGAACTGGCAACTCACAATGATTACATCCATTTCATATACGACATAGCTCTCGCATACCACTATGCAGTTTAATTACTCAACAAAGCACAGAAGGGTCTTTGTACTGCCTACATTCCCTAGTTCTGTTAATGGCTATATTTCGTGTAACGTTAGTGGACTAGTTTCGACTCATTCTCTAAAATACGGTCGCACTCAACAATGTTAAACTACACACAAAGGATTTGTTCACAGAAATCAGAATAATAATGTAATTCTACAAGTTTGAAAGTCAACCGTATTATTAAAAGTGTCCATGTGGGTTGGCCATGTGGGATCCGCAGTCAAATAAAAACAACTTCAAAAATAACTTTCAAAAAATCTGTTATAAAGTTATCTTTACACCTTTTTACGATTTTTTTGGATATCCATATTGATAGGGTAAGAAAAACGAAAGGCCCCTTTTTATTTGGGCTTTATCTTTAAGGCGCCATTTTGATAATTTATGAAGCTACCAAAATTCTGATTCATATGTCAATATCCGTTCAGCCATTTGGTCTGTTATAAGGCGTGTCAAAGAAATTGACATACCTACATGTGTATAGCCTACACAATTCAGGGATCACGTATATATCCAACGGTGAAGTCCAACGGTTCTGAAATCGATACAATAGTTCCTAAGATCAGCGCGTTTAAACAAAAAAAAAACCAACTAATCAGTTTTATGTTATTACATATACCTTTATAACTTCGAAGTCTTATTAAACAAGGCATTTCCATTCCATATTATGCAAATTTGTTATCAACGTGAAAAAAAGCAAAGCTTACTCGCTCGTTTCGTTTTTATTTACAAAGGTTCGTTACGTATCCCACAATTCAGCTCGGCTTAGGTAACATTATTAAGTTATACAAGCCTTCGTCAGCTGAATGTGAATAAATGAAGGGATGTCGAGATTAAAGCGGCGTTATTAATACCGCTGTAGGTGTAATAGGGCTGCTAACCTTCTACATATTAATAGAGTTTTAATAAGGTTATGAGCTACATAATCATGCTAACATTTTAGCTCGAGTGAAAGCTCGCTCGCTCGCTCGTCGTTCGTACTGTTTATTTTAGGCTTTCCGAAATATCTTCTGAATCTTTTAATATCTAGAATCTTGAAGATCTTAAACTACGTAAAGCCTGCTAGTGAAATAAACACATCAATGTTTATAGAATAATATGTATTATTCTGGTACATAAGCTACAACTCTGGTAAGTTACACCAAAATTATTCAATATACTTATAGTACCTATGCAAAAAATATAATTGCGCTCTTTTCTAGGTCCGGATGTATTATTGATGTGTACTATATTTTTACGGAATAAAGTATTGATATTAACTATCATCACTAATTTAATTTTTTTGATAAAAAAAATGTCAAATTTAAAAAAAATAAACAAAATATCAAATTTTACAAAGCTGCCAGCCCTACGTATACCTACGTTACACGTCGAAACATATGAGAATTTTATGGGGATGAGCATCACAGCTCTCTTAAGACGTAACAATGGGCCGATATTTAGCTGAGGGAATATAGATAAAAACGTATTTTTAATCTGAATTTGATGTGTGTAAGTCCTTTAATAAAAAGATTTAATATAATAGTCGTACTATCTAAATGTAAGGACTAGCAATAGATCTAGATGTAAGATAATAAGTGATAAGGTATATTCAGAGCTACGTGCAATAATTATATTGTTATGATTCATAAGTTTGTAACGGATGTACCTACTTGGATCATAATTCATATGCAAAATATCAACACCATAATTGTTCGACAAAAGAATCGAAGAGTCGAATGGGTTTTCTTTTGATTATTATGATATAAGGATTTGATTAAATTGGACAGCTATCGATCAAACGCGAAACTTGAGCATAACATGAACTAAATAGTCGATCCGCGACTAGCACAAACTAGAAGTTTTGTAAATAGAAAATGTTGCAGCACCATGTCTCGAACTTTGCTGAAAGAACACAATTTTTTTTATGAGACAAAAAATTGACGATCGACATTATCGATTGCCTGCCCGCGATGTCCGCCTCCAACGCCTAAATACTACTAACTTATAATCCTACTTACTATCCTACTAATGTTATAAACGCGAAAGTTTGTAAGGATGTGTGTGTTTGTTACTCTGTACAAAAACTGCTGAACAGATTGCAATTAAATTTTATACGTAGATAACTGGACAACTGGATTAACATATAGGCAACTTTTCATCCCGATATTCCTACGGGATACGGACTTACGAGGGTAAAACCGAGGGGCGCAGCTAGTACTTTATATTTGCGTAGATTTCAAGAATATTACTTACTAACTCAACAATCAGTTAAGTCGATGTAGGCATTGTACATATAACATATATATTCACTTTATTTTGCAATAAAATAAGGATTATCCCCAAGCTTATGTAGAATGAGAGCTATTCAAAAATATTGCCTTTCAATGGAGTCTTCAGCGAACAATCAATAATAAATTTAAAAAGAGCTAAGAAATACAAAAGTTGCGCATAGGGAGCGGTCGATCGAACCTATCGCCACAATACTAATCTAAGCATCAAGTCTGGCTTTATAGCGTCTAGCTAACTATCGATTTATATTAACAACAAGGTATAATATATCACGGCGAACATAACTTGTTATGTCAAATTTTGTGAGTTATCGATACTCACATTAATATAACTCAGCTCATTTGAGTGTGCATGATTTCATTAATTAATACCCCCTACTACTACTTCTAACAATAGCAACATGAACGAATCTGTATATTTTTCATATATTTTGATAGTCCGCTTTTACGTCGCAATAATTATCTTAGAGATAATCGCTGCAGTTCGATAATATGCCAAAGTCCACACAAGCGAATCACCGGCAGAAAACTAGTTAGACATAAAACAATACATACAATATGTCTATACAACAATTTTAAATAAGAAGACAATTATTTTTCAACCCTACATTTTAAATTCACATTTCATTCACGGGAAATGTGCATTTTTAATATGCCAAAGCGATAAACTGTGGAATTTAAACTTACCTACAGAAAATTACACCCACGTTTCTCTCGTATATAATGAGGTCAATTCATATGTAAAACGCGAATGTCGAATTTTGTTGAATGCAGAATGTATATGTGTGGCTATAATAAATAATAATATACAAGCTCAAATATAAATAGCATCTATATTTTATACAATTTCAATAATTTGAAATCATTCCAGAGATTCGTTTGCTCTTTGCTCGCCCACTTGAAAGGTACGTAATCATTTTATTAAAACAATACCACACACCTTTTGATATTTTCACAAAATGAATACCTATGAGTTTATCTTCAAGTTAATGCATATGAAAATTTGTGTAGAAAATGGTTATCGAGTAATATCGTCATGGTTACGTGCAAAACCTGGCGGACAGCTATCGTCCTATAAATTCACAATATTGCGAAAGTAATATGTTAACAGGATACATACGAATGAACGCACGACTAACTTGAAAAGCACGATCCATCACTCTTTAACATGTGTCCAAGACATATGTTTAAGATAAAACCATTATTCAATGTTATTCATGAGTAGGAACGCTAGCGCTTATCTTATGCAACAAATGCGGCTGTGAAACGTTTCAGTCTATTTTGATATAAAATGCCGCTTCTGACTAATACCATCCTGATCAAACAGCTAGAACGGATCTCCGTGGAAGTTCGTAGTCCCATTTAAAAAAGCAATTTATACATTAAAGGTTTCGTTAAAAAAGCGTTAAGAGTAGCACAAATAAGACATTTAAATACTCTTAGAAGCTATAAGGGAGTAACTTTTTGCTTACAATGGGGAGTACTAAACCTAACTAAATGTGGATTATGGCTTATGACTTGTAACTTTATTTTTTTTCACGTTTGTTGAATAAAAATATTTAAGGATGATGTCTCATTTTAATACTGGAACAGAGTAAAAAGGTGACCCCAAAGACAGGTGGCATATGTCGAGATCGAATAATAAAAGACCACCGTCCTATATTCTGCAATATATTGACCCCGTCATATTGAATGCAGTGTGCCTGCTCTACATACGCTAGTCACCTGGCATTGAGCAAATATCGGCTTTCTTTGATGTATACAAATACCTTTTTAACCAACTTCAGTAACGATTAGATTAAATTTTTTTGAATATTTTAAGCGTGTTACATCAGAACTCTGTCATTTATAAAGCGACTTGGAAAGTTTTTATTTGTTTAGTATTCTAAAGGTTTATCAACATTTGTTACATAATAATCTTTCTCCTAATACAATAACATTAACAGCTTGATATTATTCTCACTAAACTAACATTAAATAAATAAGAATTAAATTTTTTAAACTGACGTAGTAACTAATGGATATGATATGATAGGAAGTGATAGCCGCTTATAAAAGATTTAATCGTGACTGATGCACTACTAAAAAAATTGACCGATCGATTCCTACGTTCGCTTAATTTTTTTGGGCCATCTCGCACTGCGGAAGTACCACACCCCTTTAGAAGACCGGCGTGCAATAGTAGCATGCTTTCTATCATCTTTGATATTCAAGCAAAATCTATAATAGCATAAAAGCTTACCTAACACTGTCGAGAATCAGATAATTCATTCAATGAGGTTTGACTGACCAGTTCGTTTAGTTTTATTTATTCGCTACGGCAGCGTCGCGTAGGTAATTGAAAACTGACGATTTCCAATATATCTTAAATTTTATCCAGTAGATATATATTTTGCAACGTCCTAACATCAATAAATAATGAATCTGTGGCTCGCTTATTCTGACACAAGACACAAGGTTCTAAATTATCTGTGACACTGGATGAAAAGTTATTAGCTACGCTCAGTTTAAACATAGAATATAGTAATTTATATGGAAGTACAAAAATAAACGCAGCAGGGAGAGCAATGTAACAAGGTCACAGACGCCTTCATACAAGGACTAGAAGCTTAGACTCAATGTCTGCTGGAGGAGATAATTGTTCCCTCGGTACAGATTGTGATGAACTTGAAACTTTGAAACGAGAATTGAATAATGGTTATACTTCGAAGGATTCGTGTAGATGTAATTTTCCTATTCATGAATAATAAGCCACTCGCCGCTGACTGCTCGAGATGACCCAGGACAAGAAATAATAATAAATTGTTACTCAGTAAAGATATACTTGATTAGCTTACAAAACATTTGGTCATCATAATTTTATGAACGAATGATCAGCCTATTGCCGCGAGTCCGGTTTAATTGACTCGGGATAAAACAAAACATATAGCCCAGAAATTATTCAAATCTACAGGTAAAAATAATTTATAAATTTGTTAGAAATCAAAAGGATTATATTTAACATTAGTTTGATCATAATTAGAATGCACTGAGATTCGTCACAAGTGCCTATTTAATGTTATCAATTGATAACAAATCACAGCTCGTCAACAAAGACTATGAACAAGTGTGGGTAGGTGCGTCGAACGTTGAATAATTGCATGTATAATAATGTATTAAATGTTAGATTAAATTGTAATAAGTAAATTTAATTAATAAATAATTTGGATTGAGGTAGTGTATATATAAACGGAATAAGTACCAAAAATGTGAGTGGCATTTGATTATGGCACGTAAATTTTTTTTTTTTCATTTTAAGACTACAACATTACTCACAGAGTGTATTCTCCTTGCAGCGTCGTGAATAGACAAAATGTGCGTAATTTTATATTTATCTAATTGTACTGGATCCTTTGAGTCTCTGTAATTGCCCACATAAAGCCCGGGAAGCACCTGGAACAAATAATTATCAAGTTCAAATTTAAATTAAACGATTTATAGGAAAGCTTAGTATCTGCACGACTTTACGGGTGCTTAAACTTTTAATCCTGTTTGTTTATCAGAATACACCTCATTAAATGTCACAGAAGTTTACAATTAGTTTAGTAGTTTAACACATCAATCTGCAAGTTGGGACTAACCTTAACAGTAATATCCCAAAGGAATCTCTAATTAACTATTCCTTCGATGTCCATTAATAGATTTATAGAACGTAATGTAAAGAACAAACTTATTATTATATCATATACATGATGTACGTCATTATACTGATTTTTAAAGTTCATATTTAGTATTGTGAATATTTCCCGATCATTCTAGGTCCCTAATAAAAAAAAAATATAAGTTGCAATCATTCCAACAATTTACATTTCGTTGCGTCTCAAAACAAAAACGTTTCAATGAAAAATCTATTATAATACAAAACCCTATACTTGCATTATATTCTGAATATTATTTTTTATTCATGCACACAACAATGGGAGTTATAAAGTTCAAACTGCAGTCTTCATTACAAATGCGGATATACAAGAAAAAATACGGTCCCAAACACAATGCATTCTGATGATAAAAGAATCTAGTAGAAAAGGGTTATGTCCGTAGACTTTAATAGTTTTTAATCAAAAACATTGCAAACGTCTTCTTACAGAAGCTTATTTGAACAAATAACACATTACAAGCATTGCTAAATACAATAATGCAATGGATTATAAGACACATCAAAAACTGTAAACAATATTATATGGCATCATCAATTCAGACTATGTTAATAAATAAGTTTGAGAGTTTGAGTTCAATGTTACATGAAAATATCAGTAGTCATAAAATTATGACGTACGGGTCTTTTATCCCATAATAGCGATCAATGCCTATGCAGAGGCCCTACATATCTGCAAGTGGAGGGTAGTTATCGCATACCACCATAGATTAAACACTTATATACTGGTACATACCGCCATCTCGGTTGCCCGTTCTAATATAAAAAAAATCTTAAACTTCAATTGCCTTCTAAAGGGTTAAAATAATTTAAAAAAACTTTGCTAAAATAACTTTTCGCTCGGAACAATATGGAGAAAATTGTGTGTTCTTTTGTTATGGGCAAATTAGTTCCCGTGGTTGGAAGTGTAAGCGTAGTGCGGAAAACAATAGCTTTGCCGCGTAGAAACAAAAGTTACGCGATTATCAACAGCTTTCATTTATTTCAAGCTATTAAGGTAAATAAAATAAGGCCGTGATGTAAATGTCGTGAAATAACACTTCAAAGTTCAGGTTTTATGTTAGGCTTACGAAATGAAGCTGTATATTACAAATTTTTAAAGAAAATATATAATTTGGGATTCGAACCCGCGTCTTTAACCAAACCAATTTCCTATCGGCTAACTTTTATATTGTTTTTCACTGCAAATAATCCTCTTAATTTTTGTTTGAACAGAACGTATTTCTTATTAATTCTGTTATATACAAATACAATTACAACTAGACTCGTTTGTCTTCTCACGAGCGCTGAAAGGTTCGCACGTTTAAGTCGTTTAGATTTCTACAATTTTCACAGGTAGGGTACAATGAATTGGTCTCGTAGTAAAAGGATGAAATGATGAATACGCACATCCTTGTTACAACGAGCGATTTGCAAATTCTTACAGCACAGTAGGCTATGTACGTATAATATGAATTTAACACAAATTATTTAATCATAAACATGAAACATTAAAACATGCGCACGGCAGCCCTTAAATTGGGTCCCGAGCAACTAACAATATATCGTTTGTAGGCTACAAATTGTAGCTCAGGCCCACCCGCGACTGATCTATTTAAACGTTCTCACAGAACGATGATTAATATACTATGCCACTGCCTACAAATATCAAATTAACATTTGCTTTATAAACATCGACAAACAATCTCAATGCAAAAATAATTGCAAGTTGTGCATTGCTTTTTTAAATCTGTAATAAATTATGTAATTCCAACCCAATTAATTGTTGCAAAGATATTTCATTCTGCATTTACATTGCGTGACTGAATAGCGTGACAGTATCGTGAAACTTGTCATTTCAATGCGTCATTCGTAGCATTTAAAGCAGGGGCAAACATTTTATGTGACGAGATAATATCCACTGAGTCGTCTTTGAAGTGGTAACTTCATTTCAAAGGTATAAAAATATTTTAATGCATTTTCATTGGCTTATACAAAAAAAAAAGAACAATTAATATAATTAATGGAATAGATGTAACATCTCATTAAATCACTAATACTCCTAATATATTGTTTATGTAGCATATTATTATTATGAAGCTCAATATTATTTTGTTCAGGGTACATATTAGCTCGCATCTCCTGTGTTTTAGCTACGAGTTTACGGTATACTTTACTATTCCCTCACAGTCAATCAAGATTAAGCTTATGACCTATTTGCCGGTCAAGCGGACATATATAAACTTTATTAATTTGTTTCTTTCATTTTCTTTATCTAATGTCCATGTGACCAGCATTTTATAACCTGCTAAAGCAGAAATTTTGTTTTTATGTCTCAAAGAGGACAAAAGAAAAGAGAGCGGACTATGTTTATTATTTTTAGGTGATTAGTACAATAGTTGTGTATAAATGATTTCAATTATTTGTAATTTAAATTAAAATTATTTATAATCATACACTGACCTTCCATTGAAGCCTTGTTAAAGAGTTCTTAAGCTTGCTGACAAAAACAGTTCGAGAAGAGATGATTGTTGATATGACACGTAATGGTCTAAAGATATCCGTTTTAAAAAGTTCTTCTATTGAGTTTTACGATAAGTTCAGAGGAGATAAAATGTGTCGATAATATCTGGCTGTTGACATTTCACTAACGCTACAGTGTGCTACAGTCGAGTTAATACAAATTTTAATTTTGTTGACCATAGCGTTCGAGTAATTTCAATCATGTTTATTCATATAGTAACTTTAGATGAGTTTCATCATTTCATCTTTCTGTAGTTCTTCTTAGGATATAATTGATTGTAAAATTTAAATCCACGGATTATTTGAATACCTACACAATCATTGATAGTTGAAAAATATCGACTTCCGTTCATTTTCATTGTGGTCATATTTTTCAATACATATTTTTTACTCCCATATGTTTATAATACCTACTTATGTAGGTACCATAATTGTTTCCTTCACTTTTAAAATGAACATAACGATACCCTTCCATATAAACTCAATTCAACGAATACCAATACATAAAAATTTTCATTAAATGCTAATGTAGGTTCATTATGTTTTGAACAAAACAACCACTAAAGCCGTTCTATTTAACAACGGAGACGACTGTTTTCAACAATTCGGAATTGCAAAGCAAAATTTACACAAGCGTGGATTATGGGTTAAATAAATAAAAATCGGGTCTATGTGCCCGCTGGGTCGCATCTTTGAGCCTTTGGCACGTTTGCGAGACAATTTCCAATTCGTTTTTATTGCAAATCGATTCATTATTGCGAGCGATTACCTTTGAGTCTCGCGATTGTTAAATGGGATTTTATTTGGCATACACTACCTGTTACTAAACAAATCATATTATTATAAGGAATAATACTGTTTTCACTTATATTGTAATGTCCGTCTTATAGTACGTAGGTAGCCAAAAAGCCCGCGTAATTCGTGTTCTTGATAAAATTCCGCGACATTTGCGGAAATAACCGAAAGCTTTTTGGAATACCAGGTTGCAAAGTCACGCTGTATTTGTTTATAATCTAATTCAATAGTTCGGTCAATTTAGACATAATAATAGGTAAAGAGGAACAAAAATTCCAACGGAGACAAGTTCTTGTAGAGTCCTTTTGTGTTACCAATATGAAATAATCACAGGTAAAAAATTAATCAAAAATCGTAACTTTTCTCGAAAACAGTAAGGTTTTATAGGAAAAATGTCCCCAAAATAGTAGTTTTTAGGCAAATCTAGTTACAAAAATCGAAAAGAAGGCAGAAATTCTTCGAGAAAATATGCAATTTTGGGTGTTCCATAATATAATGGACCCACCGCTCGCGTAGACAAAATCTTGTACTTCGTATATCATACCACCAAAAAAAATATTTAAAGTTGAACCTGACTGTCAGTTATCACCATATAAAATTTCGTCAAACTCTTTTCCTTTTGCCCAGCGGTTTTGACCTGATAAACGCACATACAGACAAACAGAAATTCATACTTTACTGGACGCAATGTGTAGGCATAGATGATCAGATTTAGTGATTAGGTTCTTATTCCGGTCTCATCGGATTTTCTGTTTCACCAGATTAAGAGACAGACAGCATATAAAGTGTACTTATGGTATTCATAAAATATTTATCAGATATCAGTCATTCCAGTATCCTACTAATACTATTAATATTATAAATGCGAAAGTTTGTAAGGATGTGTGTGTATTTGTTGCTCTTTCACGCAAAAACTGCTGAACCGATTGCAATGAGAATTGGTACGTAGATAGCTGAACAACTGGAATAACATATAGGCAACTTTTTATCCCGATATTCCTACGGGATACGGCCTAACGCGGGTGAAACCGCGGGGCGCAGCTAGTTTGACATAGATTCAAAAAAGAAAGCATCAACTAAGCTAAATTAATGTAAATGTATAAAAAAGATCACAAGAAAATTATTTCAGCGAAATAAACGCTATACAAACTCCGTGGCCACTTAACATAACATGCCTCTTAATGTCAGGTTAACAGCCAAGTAAAGTTTTCTTTACTAAAGGGAACTGGAACGCGTATTATTAAATTAAATTATACGTGAAGAGGGTTAGAAGTAAATATATAAACGAAAATGGATATATTACTATCGTATACTACTTATATGATATAAATTATGAGTAACAAACATCCCTTTTAAAGGTAGGTTTAAGTTTGCATTAGAAATATGTGTAGACGACCCGGGTATTAAATTTCGGTGTGATTTCTATGCATTCAATATTGTATATAGTTATTTCTTTCCAAGTGAGGACGACATATCTAATAGTCGTATCTGTCGTATGTTAAAGCAAAGGGAAAATCGGTCAACTGGCTAGCTGAAGGTAAAACTATAAAAAGGGAGACGGTCTTCAAATATTTTCCGTCAAACATCTACATATATTTTATTCATTTGCCTACAAGCCAAGGACGCTAACACGCTTTCCCCAAGGTAACCAGACAAGGTAAAAAGACAATTTTCAAAATAGGTCCCTATAGTACTTGGACTTTACAAAAAATCCTCTGACATTATTTGAATGCATCCACAAATCGATTCAGAACTAGTTACATTGAAACATTACCCTCATTTGGAGCAATAGAGCTAGATATAGCGATCGTTTTCAATTCAAATTTATTTATTGCTTTTATATAAAATGCTTATTACTTTAGGAGTCACAGGCGAGGTTATTTTTTGGGACTAACTATTAGGCTAATGGAAGGGTAAAGTAACTATTAGACTGTACTAGATATTGTATTGATAACTGAGGTAGTAGGATAAGAACTAATACAAGCTAATATACAAGTATTAGCTTGTATTAATTCTATTTATAATTTAATTAATTTTTTTTAGTACTTAATGAGCATTTATTAGTATTTAACCTAAAAAAAATATTTAACTTAACTAAATGGGGAGCCATTTAGTAAAATTAAACATTTTTTTTGCTCACTGAAGGCACGCCTTTTTTTGTTTTTTTTTTTAAGTTTTAAAATTTTAAATAGTTTGTTCGAATGTTAAATATTGTATAATCGTCTTTTATTTATTTCTTATTCATTAAAGAAATTTTAACTTGAGGGTGAAAGTAATTAATTTTGATGAACTCTTTGATAAATATGATTTGTCATTAGACACTAGTAAAAAATTCCTGTAAATATATATTCTAAAAAAATCCAAATATTACTCGATGACCGTTTAATATGCATTATAATCATTGTTGATTGGAAAAAATAAATAATTTAAAAGTAATTTAGGTACATAATGATGATTATGATTAATAAATTTATAGTCATCAATATAAATACATAATATAATATAATAATATATTATTTTGATGACTATAAATTTATTACTTATTGAGTACTATAAGATTTTTTTTTTTTATTCTGAAAGGGTGTTATTTTTTATATATTTTTTTAAATATAACCATATAACCAACAAGACTGAAAATCAAATTTTTACATAATGTTACAAACTCCCGTAGCCTGGCTACGGAATTTACGTGCGACAAAATCGTAGCGATGCTACGTTAACATTACGTAACCAGCCCCTCTCCATACCCTCTCCGCAGAACAACAAAAGGTATGTGATATCATTTATTTACTTACCTTATTCATTCCATTCCCCATTTTTAATGACGTCTTCTACCTAACTATTGAGTAAATTATTGTCGCTTATGCGCTTAACAATTTTTATAACATCTACAGCTACACTTCTAACAGTTTTAGTAAAATATATAAATTCAACATTAGATAAATTATTATTTAGTTATTAATGTCAGTTGTCAACATTCACATCACTATGACTACATTGTTGATACCGGTGAAACGGGATTTCGTCGATATCGTTACGACTTTTTATGTTATTATGATATTACGGTATGCCGTATAACGCGCCAGCTCAAAAAAAAAAAAAATCCCCGCGTAAATAGTACTTTTTTCGCTGAGTTATCGTGTATCGATCGCGTTTTTTTACTCGTATTATGATTTAAGTCACGGTTCGTTCGAGCAAAATAAAATACATGCAGACATCGTTGCTGGCGGCGCGCCACTGGCGAGTGCCGAGTGCCGGGCTTGGGCGTCACTGCGTCTATAAACTGAAGTGGTGCTCGTCATAAATATCGATATCGATATTTTTACATATACACTTTACATAGAATCTGGTATATTATTTGCGGATTGATTTATGTATAGTTCACATTTTATTAACACTAATACTAAAAAGACGAAAGTTTTGTATTTTTGTATGTATGTAACGTATTTACGCAAAACAACTAGACCGATTTAAAACCCCTTTCAGCATTAGAAAACTGCAGTTTCATTGAGTGACATAGGCTATATAAGTACTACGGGCGATACCGGGGCAAACCGTTATATATTTCTAGTCTTATATATTTATATTAGATTTTATAGGTTGTCTTAAATTTACTTCTTTGTATAAAATAACGGGAAAATATCTAAGTACTTGTACGGTGCAAGTAGGTATATAAATTTCAATTTTAATTAAATACATATGTACTATTCACAATTTATTTACTACCATTGCATATTTCACTAAATAATAAACATCACGTATGCAATGAAAAAAACATATGACATATTAATTGACTTAAAGAGATAATTGGTCTATTCTAATTTATTTCCTTTGCTATAGAATTATCGAGCATAATATAACTTTGTCTGTATTTTGACGGTCAAAAATAATCCGAGAACATCACTATCATCTTACTGGTAGAAACGGCAAAAGGACCTGAGTTGAGAGTGAAACCATGTAAAAGGTCGATTTAATGCCCCTACATTTTACTCCTTACGTGTTAAATGCTACCGATCCTTATTCAAGTTGTATAAGGATTCGTATCTTTATGTTACTTGACAATCCCGGACTCCATCCGCGTACACAAGATTCGACAAAACATACAAATTATTTTTTTCTAAAAGAGAAAATGCCTTATAGTTACTCGCACCAGAATCAACTGGTACACCCATTTCAGATGTGAGTAAAACAAACAGAAAAAACGCTTAAAACCTATAATATTTCGTAATTTCAAACGCTGTTTATTATCATGACGAAAATAGAAAAAATTTAACTATGGAACCTCAGACTAATAGAGTTTTTATTGGTCTGAATATGAACCAAATTAGCGACAGAGACCATTACACCTCATTGGTTACCTACGTAGTCTACGTTTAGACATGCCATCATGAATGCCACGACGCCTTTCACGCGTTTCTACAATATTATATTTTTAATATATTGAGATAAATATTATAAATATATACATACAACGACGATTGATTTACCCTGTGTATTACTATATCTGTGAATATTTATTTCACATATCTGTAAATATTTTAATGTTCGAAAGGCCGTATAAGGCATACTCTTCCATAAATAAACCTATATTTCATGCTCTAATTGGCACATAATCCATCAATGAAAAATTTATAGATATTCCTTTTAACGGAGCTATTGAGTAAATATTTATGAAACACGAAGTTAGAAGTGAAGTGAAGTCTAACAAACTCTTAACTTTTAAGTACCACCTAAACTAAACGAATGTTATAGAAACTGCCATAACTAGCTGCTAGCTTTATCAAATTACTGAATTTTAATAGTTAGGGTCTAATTCCTTCAAGTAAATCGATATTTTTATTCTTAATCCCCGACGCAAAAGAGGGGTGTTTGTCTATGGCGTCGTAGTTTTAAAACGGATGGACCGATTCCGATGCGGTTTTTTTTCGTTTGAACTTCTTTACGAATATTATGTACGAAATTTTGTTTGTTTTTCTTTCTTTCACATCGCAACGGAACGATTTTATGATACAATTTTGTTATTGTAGATAGTTGGGAACTTTATTAGGATTTAGGAGACTGAAACATTTTATTCCTACGGGAATTTAAAAAAATATTATTCTCATAAACATAAGCAACAAGTGCATTTCAAAGTCTCAAAATTCGATGGTAATATACGCTCTATAATGAACCGCTGGTGGCTCTGCCTGCGTCGTCAAAGAGTATATAGACAGGCCCGAGGTTTTCCCGCATAGCTCCCGTTCCCGTGGGATTTTCGGGATAAAACCTGTCCTGTATCCTTTCTCTGGTATCAAACTATCTTCTATACCATAGGACGAACTAAATTGTACCCATAAATTCCTGAAATTAGCGCGTTCAAAGAAACAAACAAAAATAACTTTTTAGCTTTATATTGTACTAGCTGCGCCACGCGGTTTCAGCCGCGTAAGTCCATATCCCGTAGAAATATCGGTATAAAAAGTTTCCTATATGTTATTCCAGTTGTCCAACTATCTACATACCAAATTTCATTGCAATCGTTTAAGTAGTTTTGCGTGAAAGAGCAACAAACACACACACATCCTTACAAACTTTCGCATTTATAATATTAGTAGGAAGGATTAATATCCTCATTATTATATTGTAATATACAAATAAACTCAAAAACTTTTGAAAAGTTCCCAACCGTTAAAAGTGTAATTACATTATTTCAGAGTGACACGCTATTTCTTTAGACTTCAGCCCGGGGCGGAGCCGTGGGTAGATGTTAGTTACACAATATAAATGTAAAAGATATCTCGTGTTCACAAGAATTCTCTACGACGATACTAATTACAAAGTTATCTGGATTAACTTTTGCGCAACTCATCGATTTTAATAAGTTTTTGTTTAATGACGTCATCAAAATGATGTTTATTTAATTTTCTCTCATTCAATTAGTAGATTTATTCATTATGTGTCATTTCACATTCAAATCGTAAAAACAATGAGTTCATGTGTTATATATAAGTATTATAATTATATAGGAAATTATTTTTAGTAAGTACAAAATTATAGGTGCAGGCTTTAGGCCGCACAAATCATCGTTTAACCCGTTATGGGTTACCAACCCCGAGACCCAAAGTCAAACATTAATATTAAATAGTAAAACTCCATTATCCAGCCCTTCGGCCCTCATAACTTGTACACAGATTCACGATTATCCGCATTACAAACACTATAAATTAACTTTATCACTGAAATTTTTGAAATTATAAGGAATCGATTCTGTAATTAATGCTTTAATTTACTATAAACATTGATTTTATAATAAGTTTTTTTTAATAAACAAGTATTCATATTATATGCTAAAATCTTATGTATAATAAAGTGTTGGAGTTGTAAATGGTGTAACTAACCATTTACAACTCCAGAATGGGTGAATGGATTTGAAAATAATATAATAATCGTTTGTTGGAGTGATCTCTGTTCGAGTTAGCTGTTATCGTAATAACTCCAAATTTTGAAAAAAAATTAACACAGTTTTACGTGTCATGATACATTTATTAATTCAAAATATATAATTACTTATAATAGCTACATAAAGTTATATCACATTATTTTAATACTAATTAACAATCACTTATTACTAATTATTGTTTCTGTTATTTATCTTGCAAACACATTAACAACATGAAGCAATGATGTATAATATATTCAGTACAAATTGTTTAAGTTTTTAAATGAATTGCTTGTAATTAGTCCCTGTTATTATATTAGTTATACTACTTATTCAGTTGGTAGAATGTCCATTTGATAATGACTAGTCATAGACTAGACTTGACTACTAGTTACTGACACCATCTTTCTTGTTACGAGGAAGAGAAATGAGCAGAAGTCCAATGATTATAAATAGAGCACCTATCCACCATCGCAATGATGTCGCCTCATTAAATAGAAAAACTCCTATTAAGCCCTGGAACAAAAAAAAAAATTTCAAGCAAATTTATATCAAAGAAAAATCTTGTGTTTAGTTTTGAAAATTTTTATAAGTTTTACTTAATTTTAGAAGTAAGCAGTAACTAGTTATCTATTGTGGCTCAGTGCTTTAGGTTGTCAGACTTCAATCAGGGTTTAAGGGTTTCAGGGTTTAAGATCAGACAAGCATCTAGAAATAAATTAATTTTTCAATCAACAACATTATTCACATTAACACTGCCCAAAACTGTGAAAGATAACATAGTGAAGAAATGGTCATGTATTAGAATCATAAGTTCGGCATACAATATCAGACAAACTGAATTTCACCAAAATGGTGGATTGTGGCCTGAAATTTTATGGGAGAGCGGCCCTGCAGTAGGAAAAATGTTTCATAATGATGATTGAATCTATTGTCTATTCAATTGGCTTTGATTCTAATGATATACATACAGATAGAACATAGCTTGATGCAGAGGAAACCACAGTTGGTGTAACAGTACTGGGAGCTGCGTCCAATGATCTCATGAAATGTCTCAAGCTCCATGTGTTTACCAACACCATTAATAATAATAGCACTGCCCATATAATGTATCCATCGCCCTGTAAATATTGCATTTATTTGAAGGCAAATTCAAAGTGCAACAATTGTAGTGATTCACTTGTTTTAATATTATATAAATTTTTTGTTACTATTATTATATATACAAATTGTACTGCAAAATGTTTCCAATTGCACGAGCTGTAATATTACGTGGTACGACTGTAACAGTAACAGTAGCCTTTGTTGATCGAATAATATTGCAGATTACACATCGTAACTTACTACTACTGAATAAGTTCCCGTTAATTTGCCTAATGTATTTCCCATGGATGCCCATAGTCCAGCAAGAAAAGCTTCGCTAATCATTCTGAGGATTGTAAAATTTTTATTTTATATAATAAGTGTTATGTTCCTTTGCATTTAATGTTACTATTAAATACACCTCTTAAGTGTTATGACATTAGTATAAGGAAATATGTAATAAAAGCATTTGAATGAAAGTTTATATTGTTATGATTAATGCACATTAATGAGATTATTGACATAATAACCATTAATCAATATGATTTTGAAATTATGTCATTAAAAGTGTTGCCATCTTGTTTTTCAAAAAACCCAGCACTCTAAAAAGGGCTAGAAAGGGCTTAAAATTAAATTAATAAAGGTTTGTAATCGCGAATACCACAGAATATAAGGTGCAAGTTTTTCTTTCAATTTTGAATCTGTAATTTAATTATTTCGAAATCTAACATTTTGAGTTGATGTTTAAAACTTTAGTAGCTAATTAGAACGCTACACTTATATGCAATCTTTTCATTGATTTTGGAATTTTTATTTTGTACTAGCTTTTGCCCGCGCCTTCGCACGCGTTTTCCCGGGGTAAAAAGTAGTCCATATTTAATTCTTAGTTTTATAGAATTGAAATGGTTTATAAATGAGAAATTATCTGTGACAGAGCAGGCTAACCGTAGTAACACAATTCTCTTTGGCGCAGATCATACAGCCGTAATAATTTACAACAAAGTAATAGTAATATGTATACTAATAATATGTATATTAATTATATAATTAGTATACATTACTATTACTTTGTGTAATATTATAATAATATATATGAATTATACTAGTTCTTAATCTGAGACTATACCTACAAGGTACACAACAGAGATATTATAGTCTATTGTCTATGGAGCTGACATCGATACTTTATCTGTGAGTCTGTGACTTCCATTCGATTCGGGAATCGGGATCGAGAAACGAGACTTTCTGCTTTCAGACTTATTTCATTTTTGTAGTTGTTCGTTGAATAGATGCGATTCTAATACGTTTTTATCGTCGCTTTAATCTCAAAAATATCATTATTATTTGAGTCTCTAATCTAGCAGAGGACAAATACGTAATTAAATTACACACTACGAGTTGTCTTTTTAACTCCAGTCCGTACATTTTTAAAGCAAAAAATGGAAAATATTAAAACTGGCGATTCGGTTTTATTGATTTGGAATGATACCAATGAAAGTGAAATTGAAAAAATCTTTAATGAAATTCAGAAAATCACGAACGTCCCCGTGGTTCTCGAAAACTCAGCTATGATTACAGAAGGTTCGTGTAATTTACAATAAATACTATTTATCAATAAAACCACAAGTTTGTGCTATATAAACTTACAATAAATTTATGTATTTTACATTTCAGGTTCAAGACCCCATTCCTCATTCAATGTAATTTTATCGAATTGGTTGTCGCCTTATAGCATTGAACATAGCGATAAATTACTTTCTATATTAGTAAAATTATTGAAACCCAGTGGTAAAATTCTTTTAAAAGATAACAAAGATTTAAGCTCTAATCTCAAGTTGAATGGGTTTATAAATGTAACCTCATCAGAAAATATTTATATTGGAGAAAAGCCTAATTTTGAGGTAAGTCTAAACATTCAATAAAAAATTCAATAATTAATTTATAGTAATATTATAAAATCAAAGTGTCATAAACATATATTCATTGAAAATATTGGTAGAATTGTATTTAAAAGTGAATTAATATTGATCTCAAGGTTGGATCCAAGGCTTCGCTTAAATTAAATGGGAAACCAGCTGTGTGGAAATTAGATGACACAGTAGAGGAAGCATGGTCTAAAGCGAATGATGAAGAAACTATTGATGCTGAAAACTTGCTGGATGAGGATGATTTGAAGAAACCTGATCAAGCATCTTTAAAAGGTTAGTTTTCATATCTTTATAGCTGTAATTAGCATATATGATACTGACATAACAGCAAGTCTGCATTTGTGCCACTGAATAAGTTTTTGTAAATTTGTATTGACAAGCAAACTTACTTTTATATTAATACTAGCTGCACCCGGCAAACGCTGTTCTGCCTTACTCTGATCATTTAGAGGTATGAAAAATAGATGTTAGCCGATTCTCAAACATACCCGATAATGAACACAAAATTTCATAAGAATCGGTCAAGCTGTTTCGGAGAAGTATGGCAACGAAAACTGTGACACGAGAATTTTATATATTAGATCATGATATTAAAAGTATGTACTATAAAGTTTATTTTAATCAACAAAATAAAAGAAACATTAAATCAATCATTTATAAGTTAACATTTTATTTATAGACAATTAGCTAGTATTTAGTAATATCTTATTTTTTATCATGATAAACAACATTGAGGTTTTGTGTTCCGAGCTCAGTTGAGGTTGAGTGTTTCAAAACATTGCCAATGACTTGCGGTTGAGGTTTTGTGTTCCAAGAGCATTAATGTATTGAGGTTGTTAGTTGTCACTTCATGAATCACCTGTAGTAGGGGAGCCCGAGATGCTAAATGTGTATTTACTCGAGCGTTTCAGAAACCTATTGGAATTCGCAGATTATACGATAGCAAGAAAAAAAGTCCTATAGTGTTTTCAATTTTAGCGGTGGAAAAAGGTTTTTGATATTTTTTTTTTTTGTAAAAGAAAAACGGGGCTGTGGAAATACTCAAGCACGTGAGATTTTGATATTTTAAATGCATTGGCATATCACTGAAATAAAATATAACTTATTCTTACGATTTATGTGGTAATTTCGTGGCTACAAATAAAAGGTAAAATATAAAAATATATGACTCGAACGCGTCAGATAAAGATATTACGGGTTATTTACAACATAAAAAATCCATATTTCGCTAATCTGACAATTTGAGCGTAACCTTAAAGAATTATCGATATTTTTAAATTTTCTGCGGCTCCTGCGAGCGCACCCACCAGTATTAACTGCTCATACTTTCTGGAGGTACTTAGTAATAGGTAAGGTACGTTCCCTTATAATAATCTGACGCGCTCGAGTAAATCCCAAAATCCCCTCTTGGGCTCCCCTACTACTGGATGTTTATTTACTTGTTTACCTGTTGAAGTTTAAAGAAATATTTTTGTTAGTTTTCTATATATTTTACGTTTAAGTTCAAGTGGTGTAAGGAAAAATGGTTAGTTAATTCAGATTGTAATAATGACCTATCATTTAATATTGCATAGTTTAGAAGTTAAATTAAATATAACTGCTAGGCTTATTGATTCTTAAAATTAGTTAACTCTTGCATCAATTCGAAGGCTAGATTATGACATAAAAATTATTCACAGCACATTTAATCTAATAATGTAAAGAAAATTAAAGCATTCGCGTGTAATAAAGTTATCTATAGATATCTTAATTTATCTGATTTATGAATAGTGATAGTTGCCTTGTAAGAACTTATTCAACAATATATCATTATAATAATTCCAAACAATTTTAATTATAAACCAGCAGTTACCGGCGCCTACGGACGTAAAATGTAATTACTAATGTAAAAACTAAATAAATATTTCAGTATGTGCGACAACTGGAAAACGCAAGGCATGTGCCGATTGTTCATGTGGGCTAGCTGAGGAGTTGAGAGGAGAGACAAAGGAGACTCCAAAATCATCTTGTGGAAGTGTAAGTTTGTTTGAGAGTTTTATTTATATTTATTCTAATCTAGTAATGACCATCGCTTTGGTACAGTGGTTAGCATATGAGTGTAGTACCGAGGGGTCCTAGGTTGTATAGAGATTCACAAAAAAAACTCTGAATGAACAAAAAAGCAGTCTGGCAGTATGCAAAAGACTGACAACATACTTGTCCAAGAAAATAGATCACTGAAGCAAATGATCATTTTCCCCCATTAGGAGACACATCTAAAAGCGAATGAGGGTCTCAATTTGAATGATTTTTTTTTTATATCTCCGTAGGTTTTCAACCGATTATATTTTTTTTTTTAGTAGTACCTCCAAGGGACTTCGGCGTTTTGTAGAAATTAATTAATATTATGTATTTATTCTTTTCAGTGTTACCTCGGCGACGCTTTTCGATGTGCAACATGTCCATACCTCGGCATGCCAGCCTTTAAACCTGGCGAAAAGGTCAAACTGGATCTCAAATCCGATATATGAACGTATTCCGTGTGATTATTCTATAGATTATTACTTTTAGTATTTAATTTTGCTTGTGATGTTTTATGCAAATATAATGTTATGTTTAGGATTTGTTTTTTGTTTTTTTTGGTGGATAGTTAGATCCTGAGACTGTTTTTAGTTTTATATGTGGAAGTTGTTATTGACTTATAACAAATGATGGAATTAGATGACACGATATAGAATAATTATAAGTAAATCGGATTCACTCGACACATTTTTTGGTTTTACGCACAATTTATAGAAATAGGGACAGCTGCCTTACAATCAATATATAAGCGAGATTTTTCATTTGTTGGTTCTATTCTTTATACCATTTATTCATAAATAGAATAATAATTGTTATATTAAACCGACTAAGCTGTATTCGATTATAAATCCGACTGTTTCTAAATTAATGTGATTCAAATATTAACACGACATCAATAAATGTATTCAATGGATGTTGTATGAATTGAAAGTTTCATCTGTTGAACACTTAGGCCTGCTTATACATAACGCACGCAAAAAATTAATAATAATAATATACTAGCTATCCGCCCCGCCTTCACCTGTGGTACGTATTTTCTCTGCATAAGAACCTTGTGCCTTAATAAAGTTTTATTATAAATTTAAATTGAATTGGTCAAGCCGTGCTCGAGTTTTACGATTAGCACAACCACCAAATTAAATTTAGCGATTAATTTTTTTTATAAAGATTTCTTACCGTAAAATTAATAACATCGTTAGTTGAATTTTTTGAAATAAAGATTTTTCTTTCTTTCTTTCTAAATATGTGATCCCTGAGGCATCTGTTTTATTATTCGGTAAATTATAATCTATCGACGTGAAACCATTATATTACCATTACCATGGACTCGCAACCTGTATTTGACGGACGTTTGGGAATAGCAAATACTCCGAATAATCCACAACTGTGATATATTCGTATAATAATAAACAAAAAGCATTTAATTGCAAGGAAATGTTACGTAGTACAATTGGACGACAGATAACAATCTTGCTAGTGAATTATAATCTGTTATGACAATTCTACGGCGAGATATAGATGACGCTAGTGGGATATTAAAGCTTTTGTGAACGGGACGGTCTAGCAAAATTACATTAATGTTTACCTAACATGAATCAGTGGTAGTAATAATAATAGATCAGGAAAATATTGGATACTAAGATAAATTCACGAAGTTATTGTAATATTAGCTGTCCTTTATGTGTGTAGAAACATTTGATTGAATCTGTCCACAAAGTGGGTCAAAATTGCGTCCCAAGTGGGTTACATGCAAAAATACGGGTGAAGCTAATGTAAGCGCGTTAAGAGGTGTAATAAATAAAACAAAGTCATAGCAAATATTCAATTATACATATTCTCTTTCTTTTTACAAACAGTTAACTTAGTTTAACATATTTCGGTCTATAACACTTCAATTTACAATAATCTGAAATATTACTCAATCCGCTATACAATAAAATATACATATATATTTGTCATATATAACAATTCATATTATCTATTTATTAATTAAAATGACACAGTATTCCCTTTCTGCGATTGGCTAAATATTGAAAAACAGTTAACGAGACAATATTTTTGTGATATTTAGACAATGAACTGCGAGCAACTATCACATATTATTATTAGATGTAATATCAAATTGTCGGGTATCGAACCCATTGGTCATTTTTTTACACCGAGAAAACGAGGATGGCACAATCATTTGTGTCAAAATATCAGCTTGGCTATTGTAACTATAGTAATATTTGAACCATTACTGGCCATTTTTAACATTGGCAACATTTAAAACTTAATTTATTTAATGCGATCTATTGTAACTATACAACACTTATATAACTCAGTCATACAGTATCATTCACTCGAGTTAACAAGAAATGTAGCATATTGAAAATAATGATTTTTAATCAATTTTACAATAAATGTAACTGTTAACGATTATTCGCTATATAACAAAACACTTGTGGAAACAAGCTTTTAATTTTAATTAATTATAAGCAATTTAAATAAATTTATATTCTACTGAAATAACAATAGTAAGAGAATATTACGATATTTAAAAATAATTGCTCAATTTGTCTGGGCTGAAACACGATTTATTTGTACATCAATTTGATTGGCCCTATTCGAAATATTGAATCAAAATTGTAAACATTGGTAGAACGAGTCAGGGAATGAATTAGTAAATCGGTGTAAACATAAGATACTACACACCAGCTGTTATAAATTACAACGACGTAATACACTAGAGGCGCGGAAGAACATCGATTGTGCCAATACTATGATATCTTATTGAAATGTGCTTAGGTTTTATAGTGCATCAATTTTCACGTACCGTGACAGCACCTTTCTATGGAAAAATTAATACTTTTTGAATTTGGATTTTGGGAAATAATACTTTTGTAACGAATTTTGTACTAAACGATTGTCCATCCTGTCGGAAACGGAACTTGCGCTTCCGAGAACAAAATAAATGCTCCTATCTCATATTTTAAGTAATATCTTCGAAGAAACTACTATCCCACAACATTCAGTAAAGCATCCCAGTCTTTTTAAAAGTTTATTTTCATCAAATTGAGATCTTGCTTAGACTTGAATACGACCGGCTCGGCGTGGCGAGACTGGTCTTAAAGTTTGTGAGGTAGGCTTAGTCATGATCTAATGAAAGCGCCTTGTTAGAAAATACCGATTAATAAAATGAGATCTTTCATTACAATTACAAATAATAATATAAGACGATAAAACTAGAATTACATATATTATACAACAAATTATTAACTCTTACAACACCCTTCCTATAAATGGTGTGTTCGTAGTTCTATATAGTCGATACTTTAACATACAAATAACAAGCACGCATCGTGTGCGGTACAATGAAGCATTCCTTCTTAAATCTTACAATTCGTTTCCTTGCTGTTATCTATATGTTGGATTCTGCATAAGGTCAATTCTGATAAATAACATTGGAAGTGTTGAATATATGTGATTACATAAAGAAATGTGTTTTAATCATCATTTGAATGTATGGGTAAACACAAATATTACAATTTAATGAAAATCTTTTTTTTTTATAGACTTGACGCTATTTTTTTATATATCTTAGAAGTAATTAAATAATTTTCATAAAAATGTGAGTCGCATGTTTCTGAAATGTTTAATAATTATTGCCCTAATCACAGAACAGATAGAATATAGAAATGAAATAGTTCCCTATTCGTACTAATTTCGTAATGTACACGTGTCACCGTTATTCACACGCTATGTACTCGCGAATCTCGCAATAAACGCACTACAATATGCGATCACTCACTTAGTACAAGAATGTATAATCTTCAATCTGTTTGAAATTGTATCGTATTTGACAGCATACAGGTTTTCAAATAAGAGCGGCGCTGCTCGCCTCGCACACAAGTCCCTTCTTATCTCTTCTGCATCTGTTCTGTGGCCGTAATTGCGATATTTCAGTTAGACACATGCGATAGAAATCATAATTATTTTGCAATTAATTAGGTTTGAAAAGTCTTCCGCATACTTCGGTCATTGCAAAATCTGGAAGAGCTATATAAAATATATTTGAAATAGTATTGTGCTAGTTTTCAATTAGCGAAGTGTGTGAAAGCTTTTCATTACAATCGTAGATCGTTATGACAACATAACTGTTCAATTAGAAGTTTGCTGGTAAATTCTTACATATACAATATATTTCTTTTTGATATGGCCATGCATATTCGTTATACCAGATAACTATATATGTGCATTCATCACAGACACTAATTTGTTGTTTATTTAAATATATTTTCGTTTCTATTGCCGTTTAAATTAACTATACATTTTTCTTACCAATAACGCGCTTATTATTCTTAACATCTATATTTTGTTTATTCAAGCAATACTTCATACCTACTCTCACCAATAACTACAAAATATCACAGACTGTGTGTTTATTATGTATACATCTTCTCATAGAAAAGTTATGTGTATCACACATGGACGTTAAAAAACCAATAGAGATGGCATCTAATAACCATGACCATTAAATATATATCTTTATACATTATATAGATATTAACAACATTTACTTATATTATAAAGTCGAATTATTTGTCAGAAGTGTTTGTCAGTTCAGAAGAAACTACCGTAACCTACCTATGCGAATGAGAAGGTATAAAAAAATGCCCAGTCGAAGTCTACGAAAACGAATAAACGACAATGCATCGTATGGATATGTCTGCAGTCACAACCATGAGGGAAGTACGAAACGATGACTGCGCGTAAAACAATATTAAAGGGAACCTTCCGAAAAACCCAGCTCTACTCAGTCAACATATAAGCACACATCACTATACCTGTAATCTAACATTCATAATTCATTGTACCTTTGACATTTGTCTGGACACTACCGCAAGCACGATAATCTGCAGACTGGCGATTTGAAATCTCATTAATTATCACAAAGTCTATCCTATATAAAGATCTGGTAGTTTACGATTTGTTTGTGCTTATGAAAATTACGCTTAAAATACAATGTGACGTGCATACGTCATTATTGCGGCGCCTACGTTGCAGCATTACTAGCCAGTTCGTAAACGCGGCCCAGCATTGTTGTAAAATAAAATCATCTATTTTAAAAATAGCGATTTATTAAAACGAACCCAGGACGATCGGAATTCAAGTACTATGGAGCTTTGGTTCCAAAGATTACAGAATACAATGTATCAAGTTTTCCAGATGGAAGTAGGTATTCATCGACGTAAAAAAGTCAAAATATACATTTTGTCACTGTAAAGCCATGTACCGGTTAAAATCGTATATATACAAGACATACGCATGAATCATTATGCCTTTCGTGTTTATTGATATGTCGCATTCTATTTGTACCTACTAAAACTGCAAATTGCGTGATACATTGTTATCAGCAATGAGAGAGATTGACTGACTTAAGATACATAGATATTTACAATATCGTACACGAACTCATATAGAAGCACCCGACTGTAAAAAGCACCTAGTTTCCAAATAGATTATTAAGCGTACGATTGTGGATTGCCGATCGCTATAGAAATAATTACATAATATGTGCGTCGAAGTGACGCATTAAAATCACTGGGGTGATATATCTGCCCACGCGTACGTGGTGATAGTATCGTCACGAGTTTTTCGAGTCTCAATATGAAAGTACACGACGGATCCACATCCATGCGTACTAAATCTGAGTCTCGAAGTGAATGTTTCTGACTAAAGATCTCTTCGCCGCAACTGTAGAGCTTCAACGCTTTTTTAATGGGGGGCCGTCGTCTACAACGTCGGACGCGGACCATCTGCGTTTCCTTGCGTCCTCCTTCACACTGAGGTTTTCTGGATGCGTCTGTGGTGGGGCGGCTGATAGGCCCGTGCTTGGAGGTGTAGGTTTGCGCGCCACCAAGGATACGCACACGTCTCCCACTTGCAATCTCTGCACGCGGAGTCCGTATTTTGCTAGGGTCCGTTCAGGCTTACAGGACGCCCAACCGCGACCATACACGAAGAATGGATGCTCCACCGTTGATTCTAACTCTACCTGCAATTGAAACCGTATAAATCAATTATCTATGGTATAATTATAAGATAAGAGTAATTTTTTAATCGCTGTTTTGTTTGCACTTTACGAAGTGAGAAGTTTCATTCATTGGTGTTCAAGGCTATCTATTTTCGGCGCTCAAGCGTCGAGTGCTGTGGCTTTATTTACGCTTTGTTTCACAAGTTTTAGAATGTTTAATTAACTTATGTTTTTACTGGATCATTCTCATTTCTGAAGTAGTTTTATATACAACGACATTTTTTTATTGTACGCATTGCTTCAGTCGAATATGTATAATGTTGTATTTGGTATAAACAAACATAAGCAAATGCGTTTATATATTTTTGGTCATGGGCTTCAACATGGACACACCAAAAACATTATGGTACATCAAAATAAAACGATGATGATTTTCTGAATAATTAAATTATCATATCATAGTTTAAGAAAATATTTATAAACGAGATATGTTAAGCTTTTTCGAGCAGTGAAATAGTATAGGCTATATAAATCAAACAGTGGTAATATAAGCCACGATGAATTTATTTATTTTTAATTTCGAAGGGTCAGGGGAACCCCCTAGCGCACCATTGACTACGCCCATGATTACATACATACAGCAATATAGGCATTTAACTTACTTGTGAACGATTTCTGTCATATGCAAGCGTGAGAGCGAGTCGGTCGCCTCGTTCGTCCAACCTTAGCAGTGTGCACTGCGTCAGCGAGAGGTCTCCACTCCTCTCCGCGCTCATAACAAAGTCCTCCGTTCTCATCTCCTCCACTCGCCTCAGAGTGCCGTCCTCTAGTCGGATAAGTGCCCCGCGGCAAAAGTACGGTGCGGGCGCGGCTCGCTCTGGTGACATAGGCGGCTCCTGGAAATTACCGTATATATTTAAATATAGGGCCAATCACATAAATAAGTATATTTATTTTGCTTTTAAATTGGAATAACAAGTAGACAAAAAATAAGCTTTTTGGCACGGTAAAGTGCTCAGATCTTCGGGTTATAATGAATAATTCATGTAATAAATCAAGTGTCTGAAGTAATTTCAAAAGTTATTAAACTTTAGCTCCGGTTAGCGTTCCGCGTGCCTAGAAGTATATTTCACCAAATTATAAAGCGTGGAGATACTGTTATGTATTGGTGACATAAATTCTTTTCTTACGATAATATTTTGCATTACATTTTAGGTTATTTTTAATTTTCAGCATATGTTATGCAACTTACTTCTCTGGGAGGTGGTTGAGGAGCTGGCGCCGATACAGGTGGTGAATGCGGCGAATGTGGTGCTGGGGCGGGCGGGACGAAGCCCGACGAATGCCTGTTACGTATTGGATACGCTGGGGGTTGCGGAGCCCTAGCGCGGTACAGGTACGGCGCGTACGACGCCGGGTGCGGCAGGAACGGAGAGTACGCAGTAGGTACGGGAGGGAAGGGAGCCGGCGCTGGAGGGGCTGGCATGGTGTCCCGCGGACGCCGAGGAGGGTAGCGCGGGTAGGGCCGCGGCGGCGGTGCTAGGAACTCCGGCGTCATCGTCGGAGGCGGGTACAGGTGGCTCAGTTGCAGCTGCCCGAGCTGGACCAGCGCCTCGCCGGGGAGGCTCGCTGAGATCATTGGACGCGCTGGAAATAAATAATAAACATTATGTTAATATGTATGTTCTTTTGCGTCCACAAACAATATAAAGAACATTATGCGCGTAACATTGCACCGTTTTCCCCATTCCGAATCAGCAAATTTCCATAACTGGCTATTATAATGTAACCACAAAAACAGCTTTAGCAATGCCAAATTCCTTTTAAAGTATTATAACTTTGGTGAGGATAAGTTCGCAGGTTCGTACCGATGATATCACATCCAATACAAAATGAGAAACATTTAATTTTATGCGAGAAACTTTTACTCGAGAAAATTGTAATGATGTGTTTACATTTTGGATAAAAGGTGGTTTTATGCGACAATAATATCATAATGTCCTTGACGTGGTTTATCATGCATGTTTCATAAATTCTCTTTATAAATATTGCACTTTCATAATGTTTTATAGCCTATAAATCACTAAAGTACCTACAATTGTTGCAACTAAAAGTAGCATAAGTTGAATAACAACGTATCCTTAAATACGAGTATAATATTGAAATGCTATAGATAAGACAATAACTCTTTCATAAAAGTGCTATCGCATCGTTCGCATTATTTATAACCTGCAACACAATACAGCCTTGTCAGTAATGATATGTTGTTCCCACATAGTAAAGCTACATGTGCGTTCCTTTCTTGCGTGACTCGTGTTTGGTGATGAGATAAGAATGTGGAACGGGCGACGTCAACATTATAAATAGATTTTATAAGTTAGTAATTGAATACACAAGATACGTGGCGTAGTTAAACCGAATGTTAATATTATTGTAAACGTAATGTGTAAGGTCTATTTTTATTGCAGGAAAGACATTTTGATTAGTCTTTCCTGTTTTGATTTATTTTCCCAACCCTCGCTGTGGAGGAAACTGCGTGTAATATTATTTAATATAACCTCACGTCTATAAATATCTCGTATACTCGATCTCTACCTATAGCTATACAATTTCGTGGTGAACTAACAATTAGCGTCAAGGGTTAGAGTAGAGATGGAGATGATCGCCAACATTCCAGTTCGTGTTTGAGCAGTAAGCGATAATTTGGAGAACAAAGAGTGTGGTGCACCTGCGTAAACATTATCCATGTTAGCACGCGTCTTTGTGTTAGGGGATGCATATACCTATATATTGCTATGTAATAACACTTTTATTATAAATACGAGCCTCTTATGTGCGTATTACACGAGTATCTAATAGGATTATTCGCAATCGTAAGCCACATTGTAGACGATTAAAAGTAATGAATTTATATCGGTTGTTATAGGTGTTATTGTTGTTAGTTATTAACTTATTACGCTACATGTTTTGTCTTTAACAAGCTTATCTACATTATGAATGCGAACTAAATAAATATATTTGTAATATGAATAGACTTTAGTCGCAGACGATGGTGAAATGAACAATGAAATAAAAATGTATAATTACCACGTTGTTTTACTATTTAGGTATAAATAATCATTGAGTAATCATTTAAATCGTGATTCATGCTTATAAGCAATAGCAGTTATAAACTTTAGCAATTCCATTGAACCTAGAATTTTAGAAATCATTGAAGATGTGGAAATGTTACTTAAACATGTTTCTAGCTATTTGAACCTTTGTTTTCTAGACGTTTCCAGTCACGAAGCTTGTGTGACCTTGTATTAAACCAACAGATTAAGTTTTTAGGTAGTATTTAAGTAGTTTTTTTCGTTTGCCTGTTTGTATGATGTATATGCGTCAATCAAGTAAAAGCAACTGGTCAGATTTTGTCAATTTTTTCATGCTGATAGTCCAATGCTATTTTTAGTGGAGGATATGCTATGTAACCGGGGAAAAAAAGAAACAAAAAGGTTTTATTGGATTGGACATCAAATATTAAATAGAACCTCTATTAATCCTAATAGGTTTTTTGACTTTGTATATATATCGCGTATAAAAGAGTAAAATAATGTTCTGCAGCCTCTTAGTCGAATATCCACGAAGTACAAACATTTTTGTAGCCCACGCGAACGATGCCGCGTGCGGAAAGCTAATTCTTAATAAATCTTCGATAGGTATAACTTTGTTGCTTATCAGAATTTAACACGATATTGCCTTGATTGATTGTATTTCAATATCATCACCAATAATGCTTCTACTTAACTGACATTTGTAGTATAAAAAGCGCCGCCTTTCTGTCAGTCGGACTAACAAATTGAACTAACATTTGAACGAATCAACTCCAAATAAATACGTTACCGAGCTGTTGTTTTGTGCAAAAATGACAAGGAAATAACGTAGAAATTCTTGGTTAATCTGACTCACTGCGAGATGAGGGGCATGACTAAGGCTTCAAAAATGCATTCCAATCTGGTTTCCCCTGGACTAACAACAATAGGTCTATTTTTCTTTGAATATTGTTAAATCGATGCTTATTGGGAAATAATCTTAGATGTAACACTATATAAATTTAAATGCATTTAGCCAGATTTAAAACATCGACGGTAATGAAACTTCTATAAATAAATGCATATTATTACGAACTGTTAATAAAAGGCTATCTTGTATATAGTACTACAAATGTACCTAGCCGCCATGTATACAACGCTAAAACTGATTCTATCGCAACGTCTGTGCAACTACGGCACTAAAATGCCACCGACTTGCGTCGTCCGGTTGTATATATTATTATGTTGTTAAATATAGATTGTTCTAAATTCGTGAGGTTTTGGCGTGGAGTTCAGACCGTCTCTGTGATAGTGGACTGTGTAGGCGTATAATGCCGTGGGTTCGCCGCCCGACGGGTAATTTGTAATGAATGGCCGCTAAAGTTAACGCTTAATACTAACAGCCTTGTTGAAAACTAGTATTATAAATACGAATGTGTCTGTCTGCGTTTGTGTGTGTGCTAGCAATTGAAATATAATGTAATAAGAAATAAATGTTTCATTGATATAATATTAGAGCTCTACAAAATAGACATGTGCTTTTAGTTAGTTCACAATTTCGTTAAAAAAATATCGATTCTATAATGTTGTAAGAGAAGACTTTTATTTTATCTGTAGTAAGATTTTTTAATGCGCTTTTAGTTTTAGTATGTTTGTCTTTAACCGAGTTTTTTAGAATCGAATTTACCCATTTTAAACGGCCACATTTAATTCAAACTTTGTATACTTATCAAGAATCGGTGAATACAATAAATCATTTCATGAGTTTATATTTTTGTCCTGATTACAACATCAGGATTTAAATTATTGCCTTACATATAATCTGTAAAGAGCAAGTGAAACAATTGAGTTGATTTAAGTTTTAACTAAACATATATATTTGAATTTTAAAAACATTTTTATGATATAAACATGTTGAAATATTTCCAAGTAATAGTAATATAGATATATCTGTCTATAGTACAGTGAACTTGTCAATTATTTAGCTTATAGTAAAGGCGAGATAAATGATAAGCCGCGATTCGAAGAGGTAAAGATAATATGACGGATAAAAAACAAATCAACATCACTTATTTGTTTTAGTATTGAAATAATAAGTTTGTTAATTAACCTGTAAAATATTTATTCGTTGATACTTTTCACAATCTGTAAATTTTTCCAGAATTTAGTTATTGTTTTTATTGTTAATAAGTATAAGACGTAAATAATTATATTTTACAAAACAGTTGTTTCCTTATATAGTATGAAAAGCGGTCAATTAAAATCATCCATATATGTCAATATTTAAGATGAATGATATTACTTGAGATATGATTTGTTGCATAAAGTCTGGTTGTAGTAAGCCCAATCCCGAAAATTTAAGACGAATGTTCGCGTGGACGTCTGTGCAAAAGCATTTCAATTTACCTCCCACGCACTCAGTATCAAAACAAACGAACACAGCTATATATATATAGAGCGAAGCTACTTAAGCCAATAAGCGATCTCGATGCTTTTTGCAAGTTAACCCGTAAATAATAACATTGCAAATCTGAGGCGGTGCGGTCGATAGGGCGCCCGTAACCCACTTCCGGCGTCCATGACCTTGCCGTAACCATTCACACCGCGTCTTATCACCCGACCCCTAGTCCCACCCAGCTAGCCCCCAGACACCCCCACCCCCCACAGCCTGCCTCTTCCCCAGGGCTGCGAGTGCGGATAAATATAGCACAATATTACATGTACCATCACCGTAGTAACAATTGAGACTCAACATAGTGAATTATAATATGTTTTGCTGATTGTTTGCAAATGATTTGTATGTGAAAGCGAGACTACTTCAAACATAAAGTTTAGGTTTATGAAATACAAGATATGCAGTGAAAATTTTGTGCAAGACCTATTTCTATTTATTAACTATTTTATGTATTTACCTTTCATACTCAAATGGTGACTGGTGACCCTAAGTACGCAATTTACAAGCCAGCTTACTTCCACTATTGCTACCGATTCGCGTCTTACGATCCCTATACTAGACTCCGATAGCTTTTACTGTGATTGGGTGTTCATCTTACAAAATTGATATCCGAAATGAATGGATAGATTTATAGTTATCTAATAGACAAACCTACTTATAATGTTCTTCTAATAATTTAAGAAAAGATTCTGTTGTTTTAATATCTTTGAACAGTCCGTTCATTATGATCATCTATTAAAAAATAAAGCGTCGTTATACAGCCACGCTGAACATAAGGCATTTATTTTTAGATTTTATTACGAGTACACTATTGTTTAAACACAGAATGCTGAAACAATACTTTCATATCGTACACCATAACTGTAACGTAAACTATCAGTTACATTGCTTCAGACCAATTTAAGCAAATTACTATGAAATTACGTATCGATAGGATCGTGATTCGTGATTGGTGCCATCGTGAGTTTATTTAGTTAAGCTCATTACTGTTACCTTTGTAAACCTTCATTCTTAAACCGGTTTTTAAATATGGCTCGTTATTTATATATAACTGCTTTGAATCGAGGTAAACGTAACATTTAAATAATTAAATTATAGAAGAATGAATACGGTATTTTCAATGTACGTTGGTATTATATCAGATGTAACTAACATTAATGATGAATAAATGGTATCAACGATGTTTGTGTCTGACAAGAAGTAGGTGGTTTGTGGCTTACAAGAGGAAGGTAGACGGCTCACCTACATACCTGTAGTGTATAGAATTGGAGGAATATGGAGGATAGCCAACTAGCAATTGGCACATCGGGAAAATTGGCAATATTCGTAGACGCAAATATTATGAACGCGTCCGTACGTCTGTTTATTAATGAGTGGTTTGACGGCGTGCTTTGTGATGCCGAACATCGCACCTGTTGTCTACAGCTGTCGTAACGCTACTGGCTTTCCTAATAATTACATTACTAGATGTTTATGCAAATGCTGACGGAAGTCCAATAAATAGACGAAATCGTATATTTCTGTAGAAGACGGTTTCGGTATTTGCGCTAGTGATGCTTTATGTAATACAATGTCATCATGTACTAATAGACTCTGTTTTGTTGAAAATAAAATTAGCCAATAATGGAAGGTTGTATGTCTTATTAATTTAATATCTATTCTAGTAATTAAGAAAAATAATCAATTGCAAAATGTTAGACAATTTTATATATTGTTTTTGATGGCCTGCTATTTCTGTGTCAGGAAGACTACAATAAATAATGATTTGACATGAATTCTACGAAAAGCAACAACGATGTTCATACTTAACATCGCTAATGATATATTATTTGCAGAAAGGCAACGAGCAAAAGTAAGCTTTTGTGGTGTTGAATGAACGGACGTCTAGTCACGCGACAGTGATTACGTAACTCCCTGTTTCAACAAAGTTGCTTCGTCGCCTCGTTCACTACAAAAAGAAGGCTGACGTCTTAATTGTCTTGCAATAATACTAATTACAATAACGCAGCATTTATATTACACACTTTCGATAAACTGGCACAGTTCTACGGCAACGCTAAAGTTTCGCAAGATAATTACCCGTGAATAAAACCCTTTACTCGCTAAACTAGTAAATGAGGTTTAAGTGCCTATGCAGAATGTGATAAGTTGAATAAATGGCGATACGGCGATTCGTGAACATTCACGGATACAAAAAGCGTTCGTTGCGAGCAATTTGGAGTCTTAACAACAGTTTTATTGAGTGGATCACGCAATAGAGTGGAGGTAAACAGCCCCGCCTACACTGTACCGCGACACAGACGTTTAGTACGCGGACACTATATTTGCATACTCGTCAATATGCCGAGTCGTGGACTACTGAGCGCTGACCGGCGAGTCACAAGAGCCAGCGCCCACGCAGCCCACACATCCTACTACGTGTGAACGATCAGTGGTAACAGGCGCCATCAAACTGTGAAACCGTTTAAGAAACAGCATCTAACACGACTAATAAACGTGGAAATTGGTATCGTCAAAATAAACATCGTGATGTATTATGTACACAAACATATTTAGGGTGCGGGAAGAAAGTTGTTTGTAACAAATTTCACGGTTGATTTCATGTTTAAATAAACCAGCGATAAATTTGTATCGAATTGCTGTCACATTAACATTAATTAGTGAGTTCATCGACCGACAAGCTATTAGCTAATACTCTTTTAAATCTAGGTAATTGCAATGCTGCTCTTTATAGCATTAGATCGTGATAAATAGATTCATTTTGGTAGTGATCTATGAATGGCCTTATATCAAAAAATTTCATTGCCGAGTAGTGGTGCTGCCGACTGGCGCCTACGCGGCTGGCTCTCACCGTTACTTTACATTCTCATAACTATTTTACAATATAAATATATGAACTGTTCTATAAGCCAATAAAACGTTTTTGCTTATACACCTTCCAGGCACGTTACGTATAAATACAATTACTCGACGCAGTGTTGTCAGTGTTAATAAACTGTTTAATAAAGTTTATTTGTTCTCAGAAAATATCAGTAGGACGTTATTTAGTCACTTTTGTGAAAGATTGTGAGAAAGATTGATGAAATTTATCTGTATCGGGTATTCAATTGATATCAAAATAATACTAAATAAATATAGAACTAATATATGTCTCATTTTTAGTGTTAGATCTCAATTTTTATAAAGAGCTCGATAGACTACAGTAAAAGCATCTTATTTAAAGAGACTTTATTTTACACGGTCACATATATATAGAAACGAATAGATCAGACTGAATTTCAATTCACCTTTCCACCTTTTATATACTAACAGATATGACCCAATTGTCTAAAAATTTCACAGCCTCCATTAGTATGCAGTAGAAGCTTTCAGAATTTAGATCTGCCAACTTTAATTAAAATTTGCTTTTACGACCTAAAACAGTAGGTAATTCAAGAGATTTGAAAGTTGAAAATCATTTTATCAAAAAGTCATGCTAATTAGGAAAAATCTAACAGCGGGTTATTTAATTTAATCAAAATACAAAGTAATTTTAAGGTTAATATTCACACAATAAAATATTATTCAATCAATAATCATATCGAAAATAATCGAATGATTAAATGAAATATGAACGTTTAATGGGTGTAGCTTACATGCACAAACATGTATAACCAAATATACCTGATATTATCTTTTGCCAAAATCCTTAAACAACATTTCGGATAGTGTTAATTAAAATTGAAGTCGACATTCAACGACATGATGAAATAAGATGACCTTAAAATCGAATCTCAAAAACCCTTTACCTCACATGCCAACTAAGTATTTATTGGTTGAAGAATAAATGTGTTTTTACATTTGGTTACAGCATAAAAATAAAAACAGAATTTTCATAAGGACGGAATAAGCCTAATATTTTGAATTTGAATTATCTAAATAGGCATTTCATGACAAATTGGATATACATTCCAGTGTCACCACGTATAATCGTTCATATATATTCTTTATCCATCAAATTTTTAACTAAAAATAAGAGTCATCTTATTGTAAAGACATAAAGTTTGTGAATTTGTGAGTTTGTGACGTTTTTGGGGGTAGAACCCTACCCCAAAAACTGGATCTACTGAACCGATTTTTAACATTATTTACTACAGAATGCCACGAATGTACTCGGAATGTCATTTTTCATATTTTATTCTAATGTCGGATCAACCCCGGCGGAGCCAACGCGAGCGGCTAGTTTTTGTTATAAAAAATTTACATTATTAACAATTTCTCATCGAAATAAAACGAGGGATTATATAATATGGCATTCTCATATAATACTAACGATACATTCATAAATAATTCGATAAAATTCAAAATGGTCGTCGTACTTCTCGTAGATTGGCATAATAAAGTACTTAAGTTGAATCGCCGCAGAATACATATTCAATCAATGAAACGATCAGTTAATTGGCAATCACACACACACTAACCACACTGACGTCAAATTAATTCAATAATTGTTACACTGGTACGAGTTTTACTCATTTTTCGGTACATTGGAGTGGTTAATGAGTTTCGGAGAGATTTTTATTTTACATTTTACGAATTAATACAAAAAATAGTGTTACATTTTAATCGGAAATAGATCAATTCACGATACGCATATTGAAACAACGTTTACGAATATACCTAGCAATATTATATAGCATGTGATCAATCAATTGGTCGCCTACAGAGCGACGTTGGCAAGTGTTCTGATGTGTTGCCAGGATTGTTTTGTTATATTCGTTTATTCATTCCCGATTAAAATACTTGGAATTACGATCAGGCTGCGGCGAGCTCTGGCAGGTCTCACGTAACTGCACGTAACGCAGACATGCGCTATATTTGCGGCGTGGATCTGTATTGAAATGATTACAATTCGCATGTCCTATTTCGTATTTGCAAACACATCAATTCTGACCTCGTGTGAACAGTTATTGTTTGTGGTTATACATTCTAACCGTGAGTGCAACACGCGTATTCTAAGTTTGCCTTTTCGGAATATTAATGTCATATCTGTCTTACCGCGTGACTAAGCCACCTGCAGGATTTACTAACGTTTGTATGCTAAGAAGCCTCCTATAAGCGACATGTTTGATTCAACAAGCGTTGCGTTTAGATATCTAATGGAAACTAATGTAGGTTTTTCTTAACAAATGCACGGGATTTCCAAGTACTTACGTATCGACTAGCGACGGGTTATTTTAATTTAATATGTATTTACTTTTTGTGCGGATAGCTTGTATTTATTAGATTCTTGATCACTTATTCCATAATTAAATAAAACAGATTATACTAATGAAGTAACACATCACGTTTGACTTTGTTTCAATAAAGTCTTCGGTATCTCTATTATGTTATCAATGAGAAAATGATAATAACAAAGACGGTTAAACTACTAATAGCAAAATAAATACAACAGCAATAAATAGTTTAGTTTTACGTATTTGAGATGATACTCGAAGTAAAATAACAAGGAATATTATCTTTTCATGCTACATTATTTACGCTAATCAAAAATATATGCACTTGCTTTCCGCCTAGTTACCGAATATAAACGTATTATATTTCATGTATTATGTATTGTAATATCACGTTGCATGGATAAGATAATTCTGAACAAACAGTTTCTGTTACTGTGTACGTTTGTAAATATCAAGTGACCCTAACGGAATGCCTCCATATTGGATCAAGTGATTATAATGTAATCGAAATAAAAATAAACTACACGTTTTTCCGACTTAACCCACTGTCTGGATGTTATTATATTTATGTGAAATAAATGTCAACATGGACGCTTTATCGATAACGAAGTAATAATACCCACCTACATATATGATTTAGGAGCGTTAAAAATTATTATTCATTTCTTTTTAGAGTATATTAAAAGTCAGTACTTAGGTGTAGGTAAATATGATTACCCAAATTTTGGTATGAGCAATAGTAAATAGCATACACACACTACTGCGCGCTCACAGGCTTTATGCTATTATTGCCAAGCCTTCGTATTCAGCTTACTGACAACTCACTATTAAGAGAGCTAGACTATTTATAATAAAAATCAGAACAGCTAGCTACAGAATTTCGTTTTCGATTTTTGTTATGTACAGTAATTAATATTGAAGCATTAGCGATACACTACGGTCTCCGTTATCTCCACACACAGTAGTCATTCTGGCGACCTCGATATCTTTGAGTACATGAAAACAAAATTTGCTACAAACAGTATTATCGCTAACACAATATTATTCAACTTTGAACTAATATTAATCACTTGTATTTTATTTCACTTGTACTGAAATTTGTTTTTGTATTCAGACGCTGGAGGCGATGTGATATTTATCGTAAAACATTTAGTCGAAAGAAAAGTCAAATCATTTACTTAAAATAATATCAAACATCTAACAATAAAAGCAATGATGAGTTTAATTGTAACACTATTTATTTGTATACTAAATGACGCAGGTACTGCGTATGGCAATAGACAATGCAGTGTACAGAATGCGCACGCGCGTTTCAGGGAAGCGGGGTAGTCGGGCAAATCGCGTGCTGTTGTTGTCACAATGAATTTTTCTTAGAACACCGGAATATTATTGATCAAACGATAGATCTGCGTAGGCATTGTAAATTATTTCACGAATTTCTATAGATGCTTTAAATTTTATTTTAATCAAAATGTTTTACGTTAAATCACATTCTCGGAACGATTCATGACTATGTGATAACGATAAATTTAAAACTAAAAACATGTCGGAACAGACAAGCTGAAGTAGAATACACGTCGTAAGCATCAAATTATATCCAATAAATCGAGTAAAACGTCAAAATATCAATTTGAACAAATGTTTTAATTATCTATTAAAAAGTAATTTATGAGATCACCACTTCATACATGTTTATATTATTTATATACACAGATGGCTTTGAGACTGTATTTCGTATGTATATAAAATCAATTATTGCTGAAAAAGAAGCTATTTGCATTTATATGAATATTAAATTAGGTGAAAATTAATATGCGCCGTTTATCGAGCTCTACATTTCTAAATATATTGAAATAGTCTTTCTACTGTTGCTTATCGCTGTGACCTTGCGGTATCCTACTTACACAATAAGTATATTATTTAAAAAATAATATAAACATGAAATATTATTATCTGATATAATCGAATTTACCATTTACGATAAAATAGTAAAATATAGTACTAAGCATTTGAAAAAGATACGTATCTAATGAAACATCCAAAATAAAGATAATTGTTATCCCTTGACATAACCTGCCATTTGTAAGTCTTATATGTCATATACATGCATTACAACGATTGTTAAAAATCACATGATAATGTCAAATCCAAGATTGTGTCTGACTCACAGGGAACAAGCCATTACCTGTTGTAAATGTATACTTATAAGGGGTCATTTCGACCCTGAAACTTATCACAACGTTATCGTCGGTAAGCCACGGTGAAATTAATAGCCAACATTGAACTTGAACGCTATGCGTGTATGACGTCAAGTACCTACCTACACGTGAAACCGCAAGGCCATAGCCTGCCACATCGCCGTTACAACTCAAACATTTTCAACTAGATTAACGCAGTTTTTTGAACGGCAAGGGAATTCGTTCAGGCTATTTATACGTGAGAGTCGATTGTTTCCATACGTCTTTTCTGAAGTTGGCAGTGTTCAAGTTTTGGGTGGAGTTTCAGAATGTTATATCATATGTTACGCTATAAGCTATAAACTTTACATGACGGTTTAACTATATAAAAATAGTATACATTTATATCTATGTATGTATATTTAAGTTCATTGTATGTAAATATTTTTCTTCCTTGCAATTTTTCACTTAGCAAAATAGTTAATGATTATGGCTGCCGCAGGTAGTCTACTTTGAAATTCAATACATAATATACCGCTTATCATATTCAACATGTTTCTACATGTTATAAAAGACTATGCGATGCCTCATCAGTATTCTATACGAGAAATAGATTAAAGAATACTAAACACATGAACGACTTACTGTTTTATTTAGATATAAAATATGCCATTCATTGTTATTATTTTGTAACGCAAGTAAAGATTATTTTTAAATTAAGAATATTCCCAATTCTAAGCTCCGAATCTATGTTTATCTTTTGTACATTAACGCTTCTATTTTCAACGTTTAATACTAATAAACAAAAATCAATTTACGAAAACGTTATTGTAACTGGATTTGTTTATTTTAGTTTATATCTTTATTATAATATCTTATAAATAGACACGTTAATCATATGTTTAAATGAATATATTGATTGATACTTTCGTCAACAGTATCAATTTTATGGCAACAGTCTGTTGTAATAAAATTGATACTGATGAAATCAATGAAATATCTATTTTGATACACATACATTTTTTGTGTTGAGATTTTATATCATGATCATTATAATAAAACTCAACTAGGTATGATGTACTATAAAATATATCTGAAGCAATTCCTCCTACTAGATAATTTAATAAAGTTATCTATACACTTATTATTTATTTACAATCTTTTGTGTATGTTGTATATGCTATTTGATAATCTTTTATTAATACTAATACGTTTATATATTCTGTTTTTGTAGTGTTTGTAGTTGAATAAACCGATGCCAATTATTAATCTAAGCTTACGAAACCTCTGACCTTGCTAGAATTTTGCGGGCTGACATTTCTCTTTTACCATCTTGGGACAACAATTTAATTAGAGTTCCTAAAAATATAAATGATAACATATCAAACGTATTTAAATATCTACTGAATAAATGTACAATGAATGGTGGCTATCCGATGAAAGCATTACGTTTGTGACTATCTTGAGATAATATCCATGTTGATAAGCCTTCGTATATGTTCATTATATAAGTAGGTACTATAACATTACTATCAGGAAAGCGAATTATAAAAATTAATAAAGATTAGATATATATGTATATTAAGATTAATTCACGATTCCCACTCGCAATTCGCAAGTATGTTGAAAACATAACATCTCAAAAATATTCTAAAATGTTCATTGAGTCATTCGATAGCTATTTTCGTGGGTATCATCATATAAGAGTTTTATCCGAGCTGATACCAAGTAAAGTTATATAAACAGTGTGTGAAAGAGATATTGAACTTTGATCATATTGATTATATATCAAATTGTTGTTTTCTTTGAAAAACCAGAGGTGTGTGCCATGTAACGTATCAGTATGAACCGATATCACTGCGTAAAATCCGTAATAAATATCAATGACATGTTTCCCGATTGCCAACACAAGATGCATTGTATAAACTCTTTGATGAATTTGCGTATCACATTATTGCATAAGGCATATATTTCGCAAACACTCGCCAATGCAGCGAAAGCTGTGACGTAACTGGTGCCGGCGCAGGCCAACTCATTGATAGACCTGTGAATGTAACCGGTTACTCAATACAAATCATACGAATATACTTTTTAAATAGAAAAACGTGAAATCCTATCACGACGTTGGTACCACGTCATATGTTAAGTCACTTAAGGCAAGACTAGGGAATTGTTTGGTTTCGAGGTACTTTCTTTGCTGCTTACACTTGGTCGTTTGTTTTAACACGCAAACACGTTCTGAGACTAATCATCACCACATTCAATAGGTTTGCATAAACTTTGTAGAGTATAATATGTGAGCAATTATAAATGTAAAAAGAATAGAGTACAAAATGAATACATATCAGGTACGTATTTGCAGATTTTGATTTTTAATCGCTCTTAAAATATACAGTATGATGCACAATTAATGTTGCTAGGCTGAGGTAACCTTATTTGTTTATTTCCCACTAACCCATAGCAAAGGTAACACATACAAACAAACTGTTAAAGGGCTGTATTGGTAAACAGCACCTCACAGCATATTGTTTACAACACAACAATGTCTGCTATGAATTTAAATGCAAATTATTTTGTAACGCACTATTGTTTATTTCGCGGAATCGACTGATAAGGTATAGTATAGTCAATTTTATATGGAGTGAGAGGAAAGAGAAGCGAAATAAATGATTTGCGAAAATGGGAGCTCGAATGTTGTATTGAATTTTGAAATGTCATTATTATTTAAAATATTCAATGAATATATTTATACAATAAATTATATGAGCATATCTTTATCTAATATTTTGTTCTTATTTGTTATCTGAGGAGACCTGTAATCATTTACCTCCCCCTTCCCAGTCCATTATATTAACATCAACAATCCATTCCTTATCCTTTACCCCTTAACCTTCATTCAATGAAAAATGCTCGGTCTAGAATCGGTAGACAATAATTGAAATTTCATGAAAGCCAGATATTCTAACAAAACGCATTAAGCGATAACTTTAGTAATTGTATTGTTATGCATTAAAGTGGAACTGTTGTAGAAACGATAACACCAGTATTTAATATACAAGAAATACGAAACAGTACGGTCATACAACCTTAATGTTGACATATTATAGGAATATAATACCGTTCTTCAGCCGTGAGAAAATTAATCTTTTCAATGCGGAGTTCACGATAACCGTAACATAATCCATATTTTTTATCTTATTAACGAACCGCCAGGCATTGTTTCAATTCAAACTGCCTTTAAATGAAGGCTTTTTTAAATAAACATAAAGAAAGAGCGGACGATATTAATATTTTCTTCTTGTATACAATGTTCAAAATGATGAATTTAGTAGATCTTGTCCTCAACTTTATGAAGTAGTACGTATTTGAACAGTTTAGTCATATTGAGGCTAAGTATGCTGGATGCATATACACCAAGTTCTAGTATATATATAAATACATATATAGGTATTACTATATATTACGTACTATAATCTTATTATACAATATTTAGGACTCAATATACATCAGACTCCACAAACCTCACTTCGTGCAAACCATTGGAAAGAAAAAGACAGCTAACTTATTAAAAAATAAATCCTTTTTCATTGACGTTGTGAGAATACTAGCTTAATTAAAGTAAAAAAATGTAAATATACAATTTAGACAATTCATTTTCTTTTTCGAAAACTAATAGGTAATTTTTGTTTACTGGATTTAAAAACACAATATTAGTTAGGTATAAAGGGTAACAGATAGCAGATTATATCGCAACGTAGGCGGTGGCTCGGTTGATAAACGTACATACTCAAATGGCCTACGCACACATTGAAAATATTATGTGTAGTGTAATGCAAGATAAGTCTTTGTTTTCTTTGCAACCCGCTCTTATCTGACATCTGGCCGTTTATTCTATAACGTATCCCTTTACAAAAGATGATGACCCTGTTAATTAGTTATGGTCTAAGGTACATTTCAATGTAATTTACTTCCAACTTGAGTCTCGAGTTTGTCCACATTATGAAACTGCGACATATTTTATATTTTTTGAGTTTGCAAGGATTACATACCCTTTTATGGATAAAAGCTCGTTTTTGCATTCTGACACGTTCATCACAATTCAGAGCGTAACCTGGAATTGGTACTACTTCTTTATTTGTATTTTGTTAATATGATAGTTCCATATGCTTGTACATATAATTTTTATAATTATATAGATAAGAGTATTGTTTTTGTAATTATATTATCGTTTCGAACGATCGCTATGAGTATATTTTCTTTAAAAATACCGTTTCATATTTGAATTGATAAACTTAGCAAACAATTAAACAAGCATTATCTACACGTGCGTAAGAAATTCCTTATTTTTTAAGATTATATTTAATTTTTCAAGATTAATTAAACTATTTATCTACTTTATTGCAATTAAGGTTTAATTAAAAAAAGTACGTACATCTTATAAATTATGCATGAATGACAACGAGTTTAAAAAACAGGCGTTATATCAATATGTACTTTTATTTAAAATAACAAATTAGTCTCCTTTCTTAATATTCAAGTCTAGGTGTGGAAGTTACGATGATATGCAACACTTTTACTCCTTAATTCTATGAATATTACCATACTTATAAATATTATCATAAGTCAAATTTTATTCCATTGTGATTCTGTTTGCGGTTTAATCTAAATAAGTTATAAACATTAGAACCTCGTTGATTTCATTGTTGAAGAATATTTCTCCATTATATTAGATATAACAATTATAAAGTAAATACAATTCTAATGACTTATTCAATGACTTTCCACGGGGAAAAATGTGTCTTAGTATCATGTGAGATCCATACCCGTAATATGTCAAGGGTACAAGTAATTAATTACATAATTAAATTATTATTCTGTAATATTCTCCAACGAAGGTCGTGTGAGTTGGACTGGAAATAATTACATAACACACATGCTTACGTCACGCTAGACTGTCTAATTTAGAGCTAAAAATATATTAGGCATTTATAACCTGTAATCCCGCTTGTAATTTTGCGATTTAATGGTAAAATATCGTGTTATTAGACGAATTACTACGAATTTAATTCTTTAAACATAACACCAATGAAGTATGACCTCAATTTGTTGTGGGGTATACTGTCAAATTTCTATCAAATAAAAAAAAGTACTTGACAATGTTTCGATGATATATTAGGTTTTTATTTATCGATATACGAATTTATTTAAACTGTATGAGACTGTCATCTGGGGTTTCACGCAAACACAAGGTACTGGACGGATTTTGATTAAACCTTTTTTTGTTTAATTTGTTATAGTCCTTAGTAACATATGTATAGTCTACAAGTATTCTGAACATTTTAATTTATCCGGGTACAGCTAACACAGCCAGAGCTGTTCGCCCGGCTTTCATCCGATATTTTGAAATGGGTCCAGTAATTTTTATATGACAACATGACAAACATACCTGCATCAAAGAAAAAAATGTTTATAATATCAGTTCAAATTTATTTTACCCTTATATGTAACAACTAAGCAGCCGACATAATGAGTAGAAATAATAGTAAATTACAAGATAAGATAATGTTAATGAACTTTGAAAATATCTGACGTAGGTAACCATTTACAAATGCTTTGAAAACCGCGTGGAATTATACTTTATGAAGTGAATTTGAGATATTTACGTTTACTGTCCTAATTAGTTCTGATATACAAAGGATTGATAAGTCACAATAAATGTCAATAAATGTGTAAACAGGGAATCTCGTGTAAGACAGGTTAAAAGTTTATCGTCTGTACATAAGTGCCGGCAGAGTGCTCTGTACTTTTCCTTGTTCTAATTTTAACATAATGGCAATTGTACTATAATCGTATACTGCTGATTGTATTCTTATTACGTTACGAAATTAGTTGAAATTATTTAAAGACACACGAAGGTGTGTATCTACAAATAATTTCTAAAATATTTTTTTGTATTGTTAAAATTTGTATTTCATTGTTTATTTTATTCTTGGACATTTGGAACATTGGACTTTGGACATTGTGATGTCTTCGAATCTCCGACAATTTTGTAAAATTATACTCTTTGTATGCGCCGACTTGGAAAAGAATAGAGCATATAAATATAATTTTTCATGTTTTAAGTTAAGCCATAAAAAAGCATCACTTTTGAGCTTTAAATCGTATCCATTTGTAATGAACTTAACTAATTTGAATTCCCCAGCTACAATTCGCATACAGCCCGTATGAATGCTAATAATTTAATTGTTTTTGTCAATGGAAGGTCAAGCAAGCACCTCATAAAAGTTTCCTTTGTAGATAATGCCAAAAGGACATTCCGAAGGTTGTAGCAATAAGTGGCGAAGAGTAAACAAATGTTTATCGAATATTGTTGATGCGGATTAGAATTGTCGAAAATAATCTCGTTATTAATTGTAAATATTATGACGTCAACTCAAATACCTATAAACATAAAATGTACATCGTGCATGTGTATATAAAAAGAGTAAAAAAATGGGGTATTCGGGTTAAATTGCCAAGCGGGGAGATGGGTACGAGGAAGGTAGAATAGAATGTAGAGCGGCGGGCGGAGTGTTGTCGACGCGCTCAGAAACAACCTAAATAAAACAGGCCAGCAGGGAGTAGCCGTCTCGATGAACAGTGAACACGGAACGCACACACGGCCACTACACACGTTCGCCGGCTCACACACTCTCTCGCCACACTCACACACCGCTCTCCAGACGAAAATAAATCCACTAGTATTGCCATGCAAATAGGAAGGCGCACGGGCATAATAACGCCAGCTGTCATAAACGAGGAGATCCTTACGTTTCGTGGTACTGTCGTAAGACGGTCACGGGCGCAGCATCTCAGGCCGCGGCTCACGGCGATGTCAAATCTCATCCGAAGGCGCCGACCGCCACTCTGAACTGGTTTTGTGGGCGCGTTTGGATTCCGATGGAAAAGTACACGAGCGTGACGTCCACTAACATTCGGCACTCGCGGTATCGCGTCTCACTGCGGTCACCCAGCAGGAAAATCAAACGGAGATTAGCATGAACGTTACAAAAATAAACACGAAAGAGGTGCGACGTCGGCGCGGGTCGCAGCGCGACTGGCGGCGGCACTACGAGGAGCTCCGTGCGTAGTGAGTGGCCGTGAGCCGTGAGGCGCGGGGACGAGGAAACCCGGCGCTCGTACGGCGTGCCTCGCTCAGCCCACGCGAGAGGGAGGGCGCGGGGGGGCCGCGGATTAATTACGTAGTAAGTATGCCCCCCGGGGCCGCACCAACCCGCGCATAGAACCTGCGCCCGGCCAATACATGAATAAATACTAAATGCAACGAACGCTCGTCGTGCCAGACTGAAACCGGACACTTATCGAAGCTAAATGAATTCCTGCGTGAACGTTGCCACCGAATCTTGGCCCAGCGTCGGCCTACGAGGCGCCGCACCTCAACAGCTCATGATGCAACATTGTAATACGTTTAATTTTATGAAAGTGATTGACTGGAAATAACTGCTGATACTTTAATTTTTAAATCTGATATATTTGTAAAAGAATGGATTGACAGCTCTACATTAAGCTTGTGTCGGTTTGAGAACGAGAGCAAGATGAATTTGTTCAAAAGAAACATAATATATTGTACAGTGATGTGATATTTGCCATTACAATTTGCGCTAATTATACGTTTTTACGTAGGAGAATGTTAGATATACCTACAGCCTCGTCCTACGTGAAAATACTAATATTTATTTTCTGTAGTAATCTATAATACAATATTATTAGTATTGTGGAAGTTGTTATTCGTATATGAGTCCATCTAATACACAAGACCCATATAACATAAATTTAACAAGACATTCTCTACGCCCAAATGTTTTGTTAAAAACAATTTCACTTCATATTAAACGTTAGATAATCAACAATTAACTAAATGACTCAGTCACGAATTCCGTAAAGCATGAAATCCCTCATTGTCTTTTGTAAAAAGCTTACAAAGGCCAGAGGAATAATTTTCGCAACACTACAGTAGCAACCGTATACTCGAGTGTAATCCACGTCTGCTATTGTTCGACAAACGGTATCTAAGATAAGCCGTAAAAAGGAACGAGGCGGTCCTTAAGGACAAATAGACGTTATTACATCCATTGTGGGACTTCGTTTTATCTAGATTAACCATTAAGAGTTTTTAGAATGTCCTTATATACATTAAGTATATGCTTTTGCACTTAACTGTTCTTAATTTAGAAATTGTTCATTTGTTAATAATTTTAAATAAAAAATCTGTTTTAAAAAAGTGTAAAGGATATATGTGTTGTAGCAGTGGCATTTTGATTAAATTTCATTTCCAGAATAGCTTCCATATGAAAATGTAAACCAAAAAAATGTACACTCCTCTGTTTGTGTTCAAGTTTGATTTAATACATAAATCTATAGTATACATAACTAGCTACGCCCCGCGTTAGTCTGTATCCCGTAGGAATATCGAGATAAAAAGTTGGATATGTGTAATTCCAGTTGTCCAGCTATCTACGTACCGAATTTCATTGCAATCGATTCGGTAGTTTTTGCGTGAAAGAGTAACAAACATACACATCCACATGCATTTATCCTCACAAACTTTCGCATTTATAATATTAGTAGGATAGGATAGGACGTGTCAAACGTTTTGACCAGTGTTGTTCAATATATATTCTTGCATAAATAACGCAAATGATGATGATTTATAATGTACACGAAATCAATTTTGATATAAGGTATGTTTTAAGAGTAAAGTTTGATAAATTAATTAATTATATTTTCTTAATTCTTTAACTAAATCTTAATTACTCTTTACATTGGTTATTTTGTAAAATTTCCTAAAGAAGTTTTATCTGGAGTGTGAACTGTTTAACGTTTTAAGGTTTTTGCCAGAAATCACTTAACAGGTTATTATTGCAATTCTATAAGCAGAGTAATCGTTGAATGTGATGAAATTGTTTCTCGTACATTGGATACTCATTTAAAAAAGGTCTAAAACTAAATTCTAACGCGTTGAACTCTACTTAAGGGGCATCGATCGATTTGATACGCACACCTTAAGCGATACCTACTTAAACATGTTTTACTTAGCTCCTTCATGCGGCAGGCATATAAATATCAATGTTTACTTAACGAATCTTTGATAAATTCGCATATCTTCATAGTATGGTTAATATTTCATGTCGAGAACAGCTGTTGAACAATTAAGAAAGACTATTAAGATAGTTGTAAAAGGATTATTTAGGATGTCCATTCGTTATCTTGATAGCTTTATATTGTAATCTCATTATTTACTGCTTGAAATAACACATTTTGTGTTTTTTAATGGACAGCTTGTAGACTAACTTGTATAAGTTATTTTAATTTGTAGGTACAACTTGTAAGTGAAATATTTATAAAACGATATGTTTCAATATCTTAGTTATGATATTTATAATGATATATGAGAATGTATATATAAATATTTTTAATAAAAAAGTTACATAATAATATACATATACACAATATACAGCATATTCAATATGCTAACACAAACATATTTAATACATTGAAAGTTTTTGTTATTTAACTAGCGGTTCTTTCCAGCTTCAATTGTGGTGCGTTTTATTCACCATAAAAACGTTCCTTGTGCCTTAAAAATAACGTTAAAAAATTGCGGAATTGGTCGAGCCGTTCTCGACTGTTCAGCTTAGCAACACATCTGGCTATTAATTTTTGGCCATTTGAATGCATGGGATTTTTTATTAATAACCAATATTGTGTTGCCTATGAATTTGATATGTTTTATTTTACACATTACTGTACAACGTACATTAAGCAAAACAACACGAAACGCATATAGACTTTTAAACCTATGCACGGTTCACGCAATTCACCAAAAAGGCAAAGAAGGAAAAAATTGTGTTCAGTAAACATATTAGACCTTTTAGTTCTTTTTCCTGATACCATTGCCTTCTATACTTCTGCGTCTTCCAATTTAGCTAAGCACCCATCACATACTGGTATATCCTTTCATACACATAATGCCACTGACATTTAAGCATCACCACATACCATCCTGTTTTTGACATCCACGTTCTTATTTAAAACACGTTTACATATGTTACATCAAAATAGCAAAAAATGAAATGTATAAATACATAATAATATCTATTTTGCTAATCCTAAGTGGAGTAGTGTTCTTGTATTTAGAAAAATCTAAATGATTATTAATGTAAGCTATTTCGTTATTTACTAGTAATATTTCTATACATCTCTTAATATTCTGTGTTTCTAATACTAGCTCAAACTGAAACATTTATTCATTCAACTAGACATTTATCGAAGTACTAGCTGCACCCGGCAAACGCTGTTCTGCCTTACTCTTATCATTTAGGGGTATGAAAAATAGATGTTGGCCGATTCTCATAGATACCGGATAAGCACAAAAAATTTAATCAAAATCGGCCAAGCCGTTTCGGAGGAGTATGGCAACGAAAACTGTGACACGAGAATTTTATATATTAGATTTTTGAACCGTCAAAATACATAGTTTACCATTTACCATATTGTTTATAGCGTTTTCTGCAAATATAAGAATAGCTAGCAAGATACAAAGTCTCACTACAAAGATACAAATCAAATACTAACTCTTAAAATAATATTTTTTTATAAAAATCTTTGTTTAATAAAAATGTTGCCAAAGAACTGTCCTTGGATCTTCCATATATGTATTCTCTATAAACTAATATGCATAAGATCTAGAATGCATTTTAGTATAAGTTTTATATTTATCTTATACCTTTAAACGAGCAATTATT
>NC_052108.1:3460002-3480118 GCF_012273895.1 Zerene cesonia
TTTTAAACAACTTCACAGAAATTCAGCTTGTTGGGACTTTATGTAACTTCGAATGTCTAAATTGACCGGACTAATATAGGGAGTTTCGGAGGCGATAAATCGATCTAGCTAGGATTTTTTTTTAGAAAATGTCATATTCGTGTTTTATTCGTGTTTTTTTTTCCTGACATCTATTGGTGGATAATAATACTATTTTGCTTCGTAGATAGCTGGACAACTGAAATAACACATAGGCACTTTTTATACCGATATTCCTACGGGATACGGACTTACGCGGTTTCAAGCGCGGGTCACAGCTAGTTTCTTTTAAACTTTAATACAATGAGGAAGTTTATTGTAAAAGCGTATGCATTGACCCATAAGTGAACTCGTCAGTAAGGCTGTGTTAACGTGCACATGTAAAATTATTTTTGAACTTTACATATAATGTGACGTTACGGTAAGGATACCATTATATTAAGTGTTCTTTCACAAATCTCTAATTTTTTATTGTACATACAATTTTTATAACACATTTCATTATCTGCTGGTAGGTAGAGCAGAATGAACATGATACTTTGTATATAGCTTTACTTTAATAAACAAATCTAGTTGCATCTGTATGGGTGATATATTACCTATTTACTGTATGTGCAATAGAGACGACGCTAGGTATAAAACCAATAATTTTATATGTAGAGTGCTTGTAGAGCGTATTAGATAATTTTTCGCGTAAGAGGAGTTGTGTTTCTTTTATAGTTATGTCAGAGTATTGAGAACTAATTAAATTATGGAAGTTTTAAGCGTTACTCAGGGAATTAAATTTTCAGGCCGATTTAGGCCAGGTCGCAACGAGGAAGGTAAAACACTCCAAAGAAGATCGTAAAATAGTAGTATGCTATGGAGATTCGTTTGGTGAGTGGGGGAGCTGGAGGTCAGTATCCTTTTATTTACTCTTCTCATTCCATTACTTTATTCCCGCCGACGATCCTTTCCATAACTTTTGACAACGAATTTGCAGCGTTCCTCTTGCTACCTCTGTTCATAGGTGATGGTGGTAACTCAGTTGTCCGCAATTAAATGAAAAAATGTCATAGTAAAGTTTAGTGTACAAAACGGACAATATCGAAACAAATAAACGACTAGTAAGTCCTCAATTACCTACAACCTAAACCTTGCACAGCATTAGTGAATAATTTGAATTCAAAATACATTAGTTGATAGTACAGTGATGACCACTCGGCAGACATGCGTGGGTAAGTGCGTATCGGAGCGTGGCGGCAGGTGGCCCCGGGGTGATCTACCATGTCACTGAACTGTGAACTAATATTTGTGTAATTATAACCTATTTGCTATTTTAATTAAGTTAAGAACGTAAAAATGAATTTTGTGGCGCGCTTAGTGGTCTTATACGTAATAGGCATAGTTTTATTTTTGTATTTATGAATTTGATTTATTTTACCCTATTCTGTAATCACTGTAAGGTAAGAAATATAATGCATTAAATTTTGTAGCTGCTCGCTCTTTCTTCGCCTAGATCAGGGCCAGTTCCCTCCAAGTTAATGATATAGACCAATTACCATCTGTTTTCTAATTTTCATTAATATTGGTTCAACAATTGTAAAACATTGAGTATTAAACAAATTTCACACGTAGAAAAACATTTATGCATGTTTTTATTCTTGTTTTTCTTCATATTTTTGAATAACCAATATATTGATTTACTGGTAAATTGTAAACAAAATTACTTAGGTGATTCGTAAATGAGTGCAAAGGTAGTGCATGTGATTGCAGTTTGTTGACTCCTGTCCCTTCCCGTCTCCCCTCCCCTCCCTTTGGATCCTGTGGCCCAGACGTCTGCCAACCCACGCTTCCACTATAATTATTGCTTTCACATATCACTAGTCATAAATATCAATCCCTTCGAAAAGTAAAAACCTGGTCGATTTATATAATGCTGATATGAAAATTGTTTGTCATCATTATTCAGCAGAAGTAAAATACATTTGCGATCATTAATATAATAAGAATACATAATATTTTTAATGTATAACACATTTACAATATAAAATTAGTCATCATTATTTGCTGATTTTTTGATTTGGACCAATGTGAGTTTAGAGTATTGGGACCGATTACAATAGTTCAAATAGATTGATTTATAAGAAAGTTGAGTGGTTTGATATTCATGATGATTATGTGTTTATTTAGAACATTTATGATTTTATGGAACTCCTTTTTTTCATTAAAATTTAACAAAGATTAATTAAATATCACAGTCAAGATACCAACTCACCGTTAATTAATTTTAGTGCATTCTTTATCAACAACTACCGCAGTATTTTTATTCAATTTCAATATTGGGACTTGGGAAGTAAAATATTTCTGAATTTCGTTGTTGAAAATGGTATTGTAGAACTTTTATTAATGTTAGATTGCCTCTGCTGGTATGACGAAACAAATATTCATAAATATATACTGTTGATAATTCCTAGTAAATGTCTTAATTATCTCTACGAGATAAATTAGGTGAAACATATCATTATGACGTCACATTATTGCATTAAAACTGTGAAAGAATAATAAAATTATTGCTTCTCCTTTATAAAGGAAACGTCTCTGCTAAACTTTTTGCTTCTTTGATTTTCATGCAAATTGGAAATTCTATAAGACTCATTATTTGCTCGCAATTTATATAAAAGCTTTTTAATGCCGATATCATTAAGTTCAATCTCTTGAGAGACTGAATACTGCTTTTTTGTTTCAATGTTCATTGAGGAGTTAAATTTCAAGCGCAATGACTTCGCGTATCATGCTTAATCTCTGATAAGATATAATAATTGTATGACCAAATGTCAGCTGACGTATGTACACTATGTGTGTACATTACATTATCAGTATTTACGCAACCCGATGCTATTTATCGCAATTCACTCATGATAAGTATTGATGAAACTTTTTGCATAACCTGTTATAATCTTCCGTAATGTCTTGTAGTAGAAAATGTCACTAATCTAACGTCTTTACGCTAACAATGTTTGATGTTATGTAGATGTCAGCGTTAGATATGTATTTCTTTTGTTGTACCTATGTATATTTTTTAGATTTTATTAAGTTTTTTCACGCAGAGATCTGTTGATCTTATTTTTAAAATTGGGTTTTTGGTAATGAAAGAGAACAAATGTTACATTATTTCATTCAGAACAAAATGCGAAACCAGCAAGTTATTCTCACATGCCATTTAATCTATTTTTGTTAGTGGCCAGACATAATACAATGTACACTTCGAGACTGAGGCGTGTATTACTAGCATAATAAATTATCATAAAACATCACCATGGTTTATTTTAAGCATTTATGTATTAGCTAGAATCAGTAGGTATGTTTGGCAAAAACACATAGGTAATGAGTTCAGTAAAATTCCTTTAAAAACAAGCAACACTCCTGTCATGTCATCACTAAATAAAAAATCATTAAAATTCATCAACTCTTCCAAACGGTTTCCATTTCTGAATTCATTTTCATTATAGGTAAATATGGTATTATGTGTTTTAAGTATGGAATATCACATGACATTACCATAAATTATATAATCACAGATTATTTAATGATTCTTTTTGTAAATACTTGACCGTTTCGAATTTTTGTTATAACTCTTGTAAATAAATAACTTACATCTTATACACTCAATGTATTAATAATAAGTAAACAAAATTATTTTGAACGCAGCAATTATTAGCAAAACACACACCGGAATGTAAACTATAATCCAAAAACCCACGCACATCGGATTTCATAGTAAACAGACGGCAAGCCGCGGCTTGGTTTTGTGTCAAGATTTTATTTTTCCCAGAAAGACGCGGACGCGGCAATGTTGCGCACTGAAATAAGTTTCGAGTTCAAAGAGTCGTGCGAGTTCTAGCTCATTAGCAAATATACAATACACGTCGCCCTCTCGCAACTATATCCTTATTTCATTTTAACAAACGTTTATTTTAGTAATTAAGTATGTATTAGGTATTTTTCATTTATACACAGACATAGTATTGATATAGAGTTATGTAAAGTTATTTTTCAACCAGTGGATAATGTTCATTTCATTGTTCAAAAAAGAAATTACTTTCAACTGTACATTGAAATGGGTTGAGTTGTAATTAAAAGTTGTTCTTTCACATGAAAAAGTAATTAACATTTATGTAAAATGTGTAAAAGCAATATTTGTTTAAAGTAGCTTGCTTAGTTACTGATATAACAAATTAGTAGAAATTTCCATCAAATGAAACGCATGCATCATCAAGGACTCGTTGAGTCTTAAGAATTTTTATCGTATTCTTTATTTGTAATAAAGAATTGCAATGAAAATGTCGCGTCTAGCGATCTAAATATAACATAAAAATTCCAATGTCATCCGAACCACCCATACGTGTACAAGATGGTTCTTCTTTTTAAGCACAGCTATTTAAAACATATGCAAAGCTGCAATTATTTATTGTGTAAGAAAGCTAAATATGTTCACCTCATAGGAATCCGACACGACGTTCTCTGTCGGGGAGCGCAAACTAACAACGAGCTATTTTAATTACAGCAGTCCAAGATTGCACTACGACGAATTAATGTAATTAATCATTGCAATAAAACTAAAGCCGACGCGGCGTCTGTCGTCCGCTTTGAACTTACGTTTAATAGTTCATTTTTATTGGATCCGAACATATAAAATTTCAACGTTATATATTAGTAAATTTTGGCAATTATCGTCGTTATAGCTTAGAATAATAATCATGTTAATAGGCAGTGGAGGAGTTATGAAAATACAAATAGTTATAAATGTAAGTTCAATTACATATTTCCATGAAGTAAAAAAAAACCTTATAAATCAGAGCTCAGAATAACCGGTCATTTAATAACATGATACTTAATTATTATTTATCGTATGGAATGAATGTACTCACGGAGCCACCACAAAATTGCGGTTAAACAGTTTCTGAGAACTATATATTGTTGTTTCATTTAATTAACCTTATAAACCCGCCAACTTGATAATCCCCAGATTCTTTATCCGCGTAAATGTAGTGGGTTGTGCCAGATTTCGTAGTAATATATACGTCTTTAACCAATGTCGATCGAAAATACATCTTATACAATAGTTGGAGGATAGCTTTTACATTATCTCTCGAATCATACCTAGGCCTTTATCGCTATAAATAGCATACAAAGTGCGTACACATGTCATAGACCTCGTGCACAAACTGCAATGCAATTAATTGTCCCATTGTTGAATCCAGGACGTCGTCCTATCAGATTATTTGACGTTTCACAATTGGCATTTACATATGAATGTTCAAGAGGGATTAATAGAATATTGAGAAATTTCAGACATTTTTTAGCCCTACAGAGCGGACAGGGCATTCGCTTAAGCACTGTATCTGCGAATGTTCATGGGCGGTGGTGATCGCTTACCATCAGGCGAACTACCAGCTCAGTTGCCCGCTACGACATAAAAATGTCTACGTATCCTTGCGCTCTTGAGAATAATTTGATGTCCTAATATTATAACCAAGTCAATACGTTTAGTTTCGACTATAGTACTATGTTATCTGTGGTTTCGACAATCTTTGCATCATTTGTGAATGCTAATTAAGTCCTCCTTGTCGACAAGGCGCACATGACATGACCTACATTTGTGTGGATAATTTGTTTATGTCAATTGACGAATCCCAATATAATCCAGAGCGTGCTGGGCTTAAATTAAATGTCATTAGACTAATGATGAGGTTAGCTATTGTGACCCAATGTTTATTCCGTTTTATGAACAAATGAATTTTTACAACATTTTTATTTCAACTGATGTAAAATGATGTTGAAAATGATGATTTACTATATAAATGGCAATGCGGACGATTTCATTTGAATTTCCAAAACTTTATTATATGCTTTGCATTTTTTCTTTTTTCCGTATTGTATAAGTACAAAATATATGTCAATTCTTAAATTTGAACATTTGTACAATTTTTTTTTATTCTTTTTAAAATAAATCACTCCAAATAAGTAAACGATTGACAAGCGTCCTTGAAGTTCATGATAATGATTTATTTATGCAAATACATACGTCTGATCTGCCTTAATGATAATGTTATATACTTAGAATGGCATTATTAACCATCGACTGTTACAAATGAAGACTTTATATTGAGCGTAATACGACGATTATCCGTTTTAAAGTAAAAACTGCAGCTAAAATTCAATTGAAATACAGTGTATTTGCATCTCTGCGAAATAGGTCACTGTGTATCTGTTGGATGCACCCTTAACCCAGATGTAGACAAGGACAGGCGATCCACCCCCAAACACACCGGCACCACTAATTTATAAAGAGCTCCGACATATTTTTTCTCATAACCGAGTTCCGTTTGAAGATATTATATTCTTCATATGTGCTGAACAGATCAATCTGAGCTGGATAGGACTTTAAAACGATTATATTTAGTAAGAGTATATAATTAAGTTTTCCCGAAATGGTTAAACTGTAGTATTTTTAGATGCCATCGATATAACCCGATCAATAAACTTACACGACTAACAATAAATATTAAATAATTGTTTTGTTCTCTCAGACAAGACATTTTGTTTTCTATTCATCAATACGATGAGAGACGCCATGATACTTAAAATTGTATTTGTAACGAGAAGTCAGTGTAAAACCACATCATTATACAAGCAACTACACAAGGAAGGTAAAAGAAATGCCGCATACATAGATAGGCTTTGACATGAACGTGATTCTAAGAATTTATTCACTAAACAAGTCTTGGAGCTTGATATCAACACAACAACAAATCGTTACACACACAACATCGCTATAGTATAGACTCGGTTGTAGAGCAGGCGCGTTGAAGCCTAGCGCGTACACAGAGATATTCCATCGGTGTGCTGTAATGTTGTGGCTGTGTGTGCGTAGAATGTTCAGCGTGGGTGTAACGTACACAGAGCTTTCACGCAGCAGCCTTGGCCGCAAGACACGTGCGTCATTAGGGCTGTGCCCTGCGCACTATAATGGGCCAATGTTGACCGATTAATTATTCCTCTAACGTGAAACGTAGGGCTAAAAATAGAATCACGTAAGCTTATGGGACCGCTCCGTGTTTTGATTGTACCTGTTTTCGGTTGTAGAACACAGGTTGTATATATATAAATAATAAAAAAAAAACTAGAAAAACACGCTTTAATCATAGAATCAACTTAGGAGTCTCACTTGCCATACAGAGTATGCCTAAGAAAAGAAATTATTTAACTCTGTCGATTCTACTTAGTATAATAATATAAAGTCATGAATTTAATATTTACCGATCCTCGTTCAATATACAAAGTGTGAATTAAAGCTGTCCGCTTAAAGTGGGTCAAAATGGAATCAGTTACATACAAACACACTGGTAAAACTTAAAGAGAATATGATGTTTCAATTATCATATTTGTAGTTTTCTTAATTATTTTCCTTTATTAATTTTCAAGCCATCCAGTACTGGGGTGAAAAAAGAGATATAATATCAATGTTACACTCAATAATTCATTCGTATTCAACTGACAAAGTATACTGTTACCTTATAAATCTATTTATACAACACGAAGGTAACCAACGTTTTTAAATCCATTTAAAAAACATTTATGTACAAGAAAATATAAATTAAATTCAAATTAAAACTCTGTGCAATTTCTGTATCGATTTCTTTTAATTTATTCATAAAGATAGTTCCGATCAATTATTCTTATCGATGAGTATCGTGCGTCCCTAGCCGGGTGGCGGGCTAGTGGGGGGCTAAACCCCTCCCTATCAGCTGAGCGACACGTGCGAACTATCCCGTCTAGTGTAGATACACGATTGGGGTCAGGTGCAATACACTCTCATCTTACGAATACATGTAAAACGATGCCTTGTTCAACGCTGGGGAACGGTAGTAGTGCTTCAATTTCTTGTAAGAATTAAATTGATGGGATTGTTTGTATTGCGTCAACAATATGGATAATTTTGAATGAAAGAAAGTATGAAACATTATTTGCCTGCGTAAAACAAAGAAAGTAATATAATACGCATAAAACTTGTCTAAAAAACTAAAAACACGCTTTAGGAATAGAATCCACTGATAAATGAATTAAATAATTACTGACTTTTAGCGACCTCATGAAATTATTGTTTCATCACCGATCCTTGATGAGTGTATAAAATTTGAATTTAATCTGTCTGTTAAAATTGGGCTAAAATGGGGCCTAAGGACTCGGTTACATACTTACATACCAACACACAAACTTGAAAGCGTGTTAATAAAGAAACCCAATATATATAGTCTAAATAAAATAAACAACAAAAGAAAAAACAGATGAAGCCTGTTATTTTTTTTTCTTTTAGTAGAGTGTGATTAAGTCACAAAATGAAATATATTGACAGTAAGGTAAAATTTCAGTATGGACGAATCTTTCGATAAATACAGACTAAATAAAAATCGATCAACAAAAGTGCATTAACTAAAGTTAATAAGTAATACATAGTGTACATGGTGTAAAGACTAATAAATATATGGAATTGATATAATGAATAACAATCATTGCATAAATTGCTAATGTTATTTTGTACAAACTGATAAAGTAAAATATATATTTCTGTTGGAAGAAAGTGTGCACTTGGAGATAATTTCCCTTAACTTCGTAAATAATTCATGGACAATACATTGAATATTTACAACGATTAACTACTAATCTTCACTTTAAATTCCAAGGTAATTTTAATTCAAGTAATACAATTCTTGTTATACTGAATAACAAATTGAGTACGAATATATTTTGTGCAATACATTGCTTTTTATGTATTTTAATTTTTTCTCCGAGGGAAGTGGAGCAGTTAAATATAATTAAATGATATTTGAACAAAAGAAACAACAATGCTCAGATATTATTTATTACGGATTCGGGCACCACTTTGTTTTGCGTTGCGTCGATAGGATCGCGCGCGCGCATGAATGCATTCACGGTGTGACGGCTTCCCCATATGGCCAAGGCTGGGCCTTTTAAGGCTCACATAAGTGGCCACTCACCTACCGACTGAACGAGCCAGCAATATCAATGAACCGGCCATCAATAAAACATGTGGCACTAAGCCAGGAAAGGAAACGGCGAAATGAGAAAAAGAAATATTTGAAAAAGGCATGCGCGTATACTCGATTGTTTGTGCGATTGGAAAGCATTCAATGTAAAGCTGCGCGCACATTATGAATTATTCTCCGATAATATTTTTTGTTTGGCGCACTCAATATCTGCCATATATGCTATGATTAATTTTTATTTTGTTACATAACTCGAGTCGCTGTGTGGCCGGACGTTCATGGAAAGATTTGATGTAGCAACGTTTTTCTTTTAACTTCAAATATGCATCAATTACTTACTCGGTGACTTCCGAATTACGCATTTAATGATATATCAAACTTAACGCTGGAATAGAAAAAATGGAATTATTTGATATTAGCTTTGAAAGATATAGTCATAATTCTATCAAAAGTTGTTAATATTAAATTGGCGTTTCTAGTCATTAAAAATTATTCCTTGAATGTGCTTCATTCAAGTGAATTTTAACTTCTTTCATATAAATTCAGGTCAGTTAAAATTTAAAAGAGTTTGCCTAAAGCTCCTTTTATATAGAGATTTTTTGATCGCGTATGAGCGTCGACGACGGACCCCTAATGAAGCTGGTTGCGCAGCTGCATTCCAGCCGCCATTTTCTGGGAACACACTTTTTTAATCTGGTTGTGGAATGTCAGTTTTTAGAGCCGGTGCGTATGATTTTTCATTGAAATTAAAAAGAAAACGCTTCGCGCTCGTGTAGACGTAATAAAAGCAAGACTTAGCATGCCGCAGTCGTCCGCACTGCTCTTTTTATCGTCTGCAATTCTTCACTTGATTTATTATATAATGACTAATATAGATAGGTATGGTTGTGAAAAGTTTTAAAAGGAAATCTATGATTAATCTCACATTATTAAATACCGGTTAAGGAATTTAGTAATGATCGTATTGAGCGTGAATAAAAACAGCAAAGATCCACTTTATCTGTAACAGTACATTAGAGCTATTATTACTATTGTTATACATACCAATAGATATTTCTTACATCAAAACTCCCAAAAACAATAATAATAAGCCGGCAGGGAACCTTGTGGCGAGGTATCGGGAAGTAGCGACCCCGCAGACCTGAATGCTCCCGGGGGAGGACCCTGCCTTCATCTCCGGCTTGCCTTAACCGGCCAGCTGGAGGGAAGCCTGACGAGGACATGACCTTACCTCTGACTTGTCTGAACCGGCCGGCAAGCGAGTCGCGAGAGCTTTTAGCTCGAAGGATGGATGCGAAGCGTAAGTGGTGAGTGGGCACGTGATGCTGGACTCTCAGTTTAAAGTCCAGCGACGCCTCTCCACCCTTAGGTGCTTTATTCACGAAGATTTTTGCCTTTTTATTAAAATTAGAAATTTTCTTTTTATTATAGTTTTTATAAAAGATTGAATACAGCTAGACACAAATAAAAATACAGAGAATGCTATGGCAAAGCCTAAACCTATAGATGTGTCATGTAGTTTCACAGTACAGCGTACCATAAAATTGCATAGATTGATGGACGCTCGCCCTGATTACATTTATATCCATGTTTTCCATAATAAGAAATGTGACGTATGTAATAAAAATATATTCCTTTAAGTTATTAGCGAATTTTAATTTTAAATTATGGTTCGAAACAATTTCCCATGGGATGGATCGAACTTGATACCAAGAGACCGACAATCACGCAATCTTTGGAACGCACGATCCGCGTGTGAAATTTAATAACTGAACTTTACTGAGATTCTTTCTCATGAATTTTTTAATTTATTGGTGAAATTTACCTATACACATGAACACATGTGCCTGTGAAACCGTTTAATTAATTTATCATGTATTAATATTTATTACATTTCATTGTTATAATAAAACGATTTCTTTGGACAAACAATAAGAGATTCATTAAAACGGTACTTAAAAAGTCCTATACTGGTGAATATAAATTACGAATTCCACTAAATACGAATAAGAAACTAGTATCCATAGTATTAATGTGGGGAATGAAGTTTAAATGTAGGTAGTAATTGATATCTAAATGGGGACTGGTTTTTTTTTAAACTTTCTTTTAAAAAAGCTCCGACACGTTTCTAATTTGAATGAAGTAAATTTTTTGCTAGATATTTCGCACCTATATTATCTACTTTCTGGTATAGATCACCATCAAGGAATGATTTTAATTGTAATGGAATTATTAATTTCTAGCTGCGCCTCGCAATTTCACTCGCGTAAGTCCGTATCCCGTAGGAATATCGGGATAAAAAGTTGCCTATATGTTATTCCAGTTGTCCAGCTATTTATGTACCAAATTTCATTGCAATCGGTTCAGTAGTTTTTGCGTGAAAGAATAAAAAAACACACACACACATCCTTACAAGCTTCGGCATTTATATTATTAGGCTAGGATTATTTCACTACAACCTTCGACATTCTTATCGATATATGTTGTCATACTAATTAGACCCCTCAATAAGTTTCTTGATACAAATAAAAATAATACGTATCGTAGTAATCTTTAAATACTCTTCAACAATGTTATCATAACAGTTAATCAACCACACGTACATAAGACTAATGGTCTTACTAGGAACAAATAAATTAAAACAAACAAGGTATAGAGACATCATACTCGTCGATTAAACTATTATTTCTCACTCGAGTCAGTGGAATCACGACCACGGTCACTTTGTAATAAATTGATTATATTAACATGCGGTAAAGATAAATTTACACTTGAATCATAGTATGAAAATTATACTGTGTTAAGGTGTAATTCTGTGCTTTAATGAACTATGATTCGCGGTTTCACCCGCGTAAGTCCGTATCCCTCGAGGATAATGGGATAAAAAGTTGCCTATATGTTATTCCAGTTGTCCAGCTGTCTACGTACCAAATTTCATTGTAATCGGTTCAGTAGTTTTTGCGTGAAAGAGCAACAAACACACACACATCCTTACAAACTTTCGCATTTATAATATTAGTAGGATTGACCCTGATTGATTTATCATGTAGGATACACATGATGACGTAATAAGGGGTGTTTACCATCTATCCGTGCACATTATGCATACTAAATACATAATTAGCATAACTATTATGTCTCAGGTTCACATATTAGCTAGATACAATTCCAATTTCCACAAATTTCACTTACGTCACAGCTTTTAGCAGTTGTTTGCGCAACAAAATAGTTTTTGTTTTAAACGCAAACATCATTGTCTGAATTCGCACGTTCTAACATAAATCTGAAAATTGCCTAGAAATGATTTCACAAACTGGAAGTTCTATCGGTGTTGCATTTCACAGCTCCTTATTATCGCCTAGCGAGTGTATAACTATCTATTTGTTAATGTTGTTCGATATGGAAACGTTTGCTGCGTAGATAGTACTTCCGTGTCATAAATCATAGTATTATAAATCGTGAATGTAGTCTGCGGAGATATAACTGTAAAAATATGTCTATATTTATGGTCAATCAAAATTTCATTACTCTGATTTTAGGAAATTATGCAAAATATTAAACAAAGAAGATTTCATATTATAAAGTGAATAAGACATAGATATGTATACAACCATACTAGTATTATAAAGTGAAACGCAGCCTGTTTGTGATGATACCTACTTTTACGGTAGGCAGTTGAAGTAATTATTATGAAATTTGTCGAATAACAGTGGAAGTAAAATATAATATACTGTCAATGATCTCTTTTCAAACCTCATAAAAAAGCGGCGAATATACAATGGAAAATGCATTCGCTATCCGTAAAACTGACGTGGCAACTAAAGCGTATAGTCATATTGTCTGTGCTGAAACCACGCGAGTGAAGCCGGGAGCCGGATTTGAGCCTGGTATTGGACACAATTACCGAAACGAATGTGTCACGTACGTAATTTAAACACGTTAACTGTAAACACACCAGGTTCTAATCTTTAATGAAGCAACTTTCAACATCTAAAACTCGTTCTATCCACGTGGCGCCAAAATGAGTATTATAAGCACCAGGAACGCCGCGGGGTTATTAACACTCATTGCACTAGAATTACAGATAAAACAAGTAGTGACTTACCCATTTATCATGTTTGCCTAATTAACACCATTTTAGTTTTATCTCGGTTCTTAATAAAGCGCTCGTTACGGAGATGTGGATAATAATAGTTGGGAGCGATAACTAGGGCAGTGGAGGTCTAAAAATAGCGAATGTGCAAGTGTAGTACCATACGATAATATTGTATACGCGAGTGTGGTCGCTAAACTAAATGATCGCTGACAATTAGTCAATTATCGCGAGGTTGTCGGCTGCTGCGCGGGCGCAGATCGCGTAACACGGTAGCAACCAGTGTTGAGCCGAACACGTGTTGATTGTACTAAATCATTGCTCCTAGTCGTGAGACAAACGAATGCAAAAAAATCTAAGGCTACATTTTTAGAAACTGGATCCAATGTCAAAATAGAGTTAAAATCTTTTATCAAATTGTTATTCAAACTAGCTTTAGTCCAACTCTCATTAATATCAATTGAATAGTAAAGTTTTTAGGTCGGTAATGAATAAAATATCCACTTGCTTACTCATTATTCAATTTACATTATTTAAACGTCTATATTCGGTCCGATTTCATAATCAACAAGCGATTCCTTGTGGCCGCTTGAATTTATATTGAGCATAAATAAAAAATCTACAATTCAAAAGCAAACCGAAAAGTTTTCATATAACAATTACAGTATAAATATTAGCAAAAACATAGTTACTAATACTACTACCTCTTTAATTCTCTCAAATGTTTTATTTAGGCAGATAATAACAATAATCATTAGCAATGTATATTCGAAAGTCGACATTAATGATCTAATATTTTTAGATATATTACCAATCCGGTCTACGACCTTTGAATTTCCATTTTTTATTCAAAACAACTAGCAATTAAGATTCTTTCAAAGCTAACGTCCTTGTAATTTAATGTATATCAGATTAAGGCGACAGTGGACGCACCTCACTACGCGCACTAAGTTAGGCATTTTGTGCACTACGCAAGGACGTCGACCCCGACAGCCTTGAGCTCGCGCTTAATTTCAATCGAGTTTTAAACTCTTATGTGCTCGCATCCAGTCCAATTATGAACTCATCTTTTAAACGAATTGCTAACGTTTTCTGAATTTAATTTAAACGATAATATCTTTGAGAACTGATTTCAAAATACCAGGTATCCCTTCAACCTTTCGAACGTTAATAAATTATATTTACTTGTTTTAATCATTTTAATTAATGTAAACAAATGTAATAATGAACTTGCAACTATTGATAGTAATACATTTTTTTAGTTTCCTTTTTCGTTTCATTACGTATTGAAAGACCTTTTAGTAAGGTTGAGCTATTATTAGTTTAACAGTTTCATTGAATATAAAGGTTATAATAAATAGTTGTTTATGTTTAATTTTACTGTAAATTATGATCATTAATTAATTTATAATTTGCTACCTATGAATGCAAACTGTTAGCACATTTTAATCTCAACAAACAACGTGAATTTTTATTGAAACGCATGTTGTAAATACAAAAAAAATGTATTATAGTATAATAATAATCATTGTTCTGGGTTACAGCTTATGATAAAAAATAGGCACACAGAATTTGCGAACGATTTTATGAAAGATAATAAAACTCTTCCATTATCGTATAGCGTTAAAAATAAGAGAATATTGACAGAGGTATCGGAAAAAATACAAAAAAAAAGTATATAGAGTCAATTCAGAACATACAGTCTCTTTCTTTTGAAGTTCATTTTATAAGTGGAGAAGTTATACTACAATTGATACATACTACATTTAAATCTACCGAGCTTTGTAGATACAACAATGAATATCTTAAAAGTTAAAACATATCCGTGATATTCATGACGCAATGAAAGAGAGAAAATATATCAAATGGTAGATCATTGTAAGTGTTCATTGTGTGTGTCTGTGTGTGTGTAGTTGCAGGATAATGACCTACAAGCATGATGGCCGCGCCTGTGTACGCTATTGCAAGTGATGCGTACCTACCACAATACTACTATTTGTACTTTAAACACACCTATTGTTAATAGTAGGCCCTTTAAGCTTATGTATTTTGCGTTGGTGTTACGCACTTTTGACACGCTGTTTGTAATAGTTGGTTCCTATAATCTGTTATATATATAATAATAATTCAATCAAGAGATATATCTGTAAAGTTTCGATTATAGGCGTTTGCGCATTGCATAAAAAATACTAGCATTACAACTTTTTGATCTATTTAGGTAAAGTCCTCAGCCGAGTTATGACGTATGCTTATTTCTGCTTTCTAGAAAAACTCATTTTATGTGAGGAATTTGGCAACAGTAACAAAAAAAAATAAGCTGTAGGGAAAGCTGCCGCTAATACGCGTGAAAGTTTAGCAAAATACAATAATGTGCCAAACGCCTGGAGATATCATGTACTGTTTGTTGCATTAAATAAAAATTACATTGAATTGGAATTCACAACACGTGAATGAAAACGTGGACATTTAAAAGTGATGAATGTGTGCGTATATCTTGTTTTTGTGACAGTTGTTTCGCAATATTTTGTTAAATTACATCAGAGCTATTTCAACCTCACCGCCTGCCTCAATGGCATTGTTTTGTTATGATTAACGATTGCATCCAACAGGAAGATTCTAACCTGGATTTAAACAGAAAAACTTAGAGAGACATCACGTCATTTGATATAAGAACAACGGCGTATCATTTTCTATAAAGCTTATTTGTCGTACTAAGCGGAATTGTCTTTTCTCAACTATTAGGACGACATTATTCAATATTATGTTAGCGCTTAGATAATTTTATGGTTCATATAGAATATTGCAACAAAATTCTTCAAAGTCATCGAAATAGTGTAGCATTGAATTTTAGAATATCGTTTTAAAATATCATAATTGAAAGTTAAGTATAAAACATTCACAATATGACTCATGCTCAACCAAAAATCGTAGCATACTTTTTTAATCTGTCATGTTTACCAAACACTTACATTTTTGCAATGAATGAATATTATGATTTAATCAAACTTCTGATTTATTTTTAAATAAGTCTCTCAGTCCGCGAGGCACACAGTAAATACATCTTAAATCTATATGTATAAAAATCAAATATATATAAAAATCCAGTGTCATGATGTATGTTCCCAATGAACTCTTCACCAACTCAACCGATTTTGACGAAATTTGGCATTTTGTGTGTAATTGGGTCCAACTTAAGATATTCGATGAATTATCCCAATAATTTTTAATCTCAATATTTTTAATTATTACTCAACCACAGCAACGCGTGGCTGGGTATGCTAGTATTATTATATATTCTGTGGTAAAAAAACAGTTTTGAGCTCTGTGTTTTGCATAAAAAAAAACACAGAAATCGAATATTACTGTTTTAGGTGTTCAGCACCTATTATATTAACTTACTTATACAAAAGATGGATAAAATTTATATTGCTCTTAATGTAAGGTAGGTAATTAATAAGAAGTTTTGATAGATTTAATTCACTTTAATATTGTATTGCAATTTTTTTAAATTATATAAATAAATGAGTCGAATGGGTTATGCATTTATAAATAGTTATATGATTAAAGTTACAGCTCAATCTATTTTTGTTTCTGTGCTCTAAGCCCATCGCTCTAAGCCCACCTGAGGTATGTTCGAATATCACAATTTTCGTTTAATCATTTTCTTTTCATATTGACAATTAGACTTTTATCACTATCTCTCTTTATATTCACCGACGTACGAAAAAGAGTGGCCGAAAAGTTTTCTGTAGGAATGTACATCTTTTTGTAATTATTTAATCAAGCTTGGCCCTTGAGATATTAGTTCAGTTTCGTCGCTCCTCTTTAAATGACAATATACGATTTTTATGGGTAACATACTCAGAAAAAACATGCGAATGCGAAACAATTCAAAAACAAAAGATATTATGTGTGTGTTTTATTAAGCACTTTCTAACCAATCGTTAAATTAAAAGTATAATATAAATTGAATAACAAGTTTTTATAAATGCCAAAAGGTATGATAATTAACTTTTTAATTACTTTATGTGGAAATGAGTTCGATTACTTTTATCATTTCACCTTGTAACACTAAGAAGTATGTTTAAAGCAATGTCATAAGAAAACGATTATAACAATAACAAGATACGAATACTTCAAGGCAACTGCGCTATTATTTCAAATGTGATCCCGAAAATCGTCACTCTGCCAAAATTTACTTTGTTATTCCGACAGCATCGACGATATGAATGGCAAATTCCTCTGCCCACTTACCGCACTGAATGATTTCGACATTCTTGGCTGAGTTCCGATAATCTAAAAAAAAAAAACGTACAGAGTAAATAAGCTTATTCCAAATTTAAAAGTTTGCACCGTGACACGATATATAAATCACTGAGATATGGTACGTTCGGTAGAACGTATTTTTACGCAACGCAAGTTCTTTGTTTATATTATATAGTTCGATGCCGGCACACAAACGGCTGGTTATTCAACCGGGCGCATTCCGCGACGGCTCCACTTTTTGCTCGGCTCGTCCGCCGTCCGTCCTCCTGGTCGAGAAAAACGACCAATTAGAGCTTTTAGGGCAGGAATTAACGTCGTGCATTATCCACATTTACTCCGTGTCTCCACGCTTCAAAAAATCGCTGCTCGCTACGCCCGCGTCGGATTCCGATCCGTCCCACTTCTTCCTTAATGTTTTGTTTCAGAACCAAGACTTATTTTAATAATATTGGCAAGCTCTTAGCGCCAACGTAAGAGAGACGCCGTGTCGTACATTGTTTTGTTTTTCTTTATATCGGGAACTGAGAAGACCACTTTAAACATGCTCTGTGAATTATCTATTAACGTCAGTGCCAATAGAATGTTAGTCAAAAATATTCACGTATAGTTTTTGCTAATGACGTCATTCGACCGCATTAGTTTAGTTTAACTTTCGCTACTTGCATGGTGGTCATCTCGTTTCGCATGTACCGATAATAGTATATCGACATTTCTCATTATTTTCTTTAAAAACCAGTAATAATTCCTTAAAATCAATAAATATATTTAATCTATATACTAAATGATATGTATCAATCTGAATTCTATTTTATTATACATTAAGACAATGATACAAAAGCTTTGTAATGAGTTTATTATATCACTACAATGAATAATAATATTATCAAGAAATTTTTGCCATAAATATTTAAGCAGATGTATATATTAACTATATTAAGACAATTGGTACTTAAGGTTTTCTTGAAAATCCACGATCTTGAGAGGCTTGAACTTTGAACTGCTCTCAAGCTATGCAATAGCTGCTGAAGCCAAGTATCTTTCGCCTGAAAGAGAGTTATATACGATTATTATTGAAAATTATGAATATCAGGTTATTCATGTATGTATATGTAATAATATACTTACACAGGTCCTATATTTTACGATTAATGTACCTCTTAACATTTGTAAGTGATATGATATATAAATGTCGTGTTGATGAATAGTAAGAATTAAAGCAGTTTCCATCTAAACTCTGGTATTTCTAAAACGGTATTTCTTGTTAATTTTTTACCCTTTCGGTATTAATCTCGCGGCGTTTAGTGCTGTGTAGCCTGAATAAAAAATATACAACAGAATCATTTTATGGGTGTACGTGGCCCCTTAGTATTGCCAGAGCTAATAAAACCGATCAACACGGAACAGACATAACAAAAAGTTAACTCCTGTGGCGAGCCATCAACATTATTTACATTTTTTCTTATACTACGCCAGAGGAGTGTCGAATTACTATCTCGGAATTTAGTTTCTTTTTTCTGGACTACGCTCCGAACGTTTTGTAATCAAATAGGAAAGGATGGATACTTGGGAAATAGAATTTGTATTAGGTACCCGATATCTTGAGCTACTTTACGTATCTTGTTAACGTATCGAATTCTAAGAATTATGCGTACGTAATTTATTCTTTTATCTTCTAACCACTCAAAATGAAATCGATCGCCGTCCGTACGGATTAAACACTTATTTTTGACAATATTTCATAGAAATGTGTTTGGGGATTACCTTTTTTGTCCCGAAGTATTTTTACCTGCATCTGGCGACGAAACCTGTTTTAAAAGAAATCTTACTACGAAATTACGTTTGGTATTAGAAAAAAGAATTGAATAGTTGTCTAGGTGGCGCTTAGCTATGAAAAAGCGGGTCGCTTTCAATGGTCTGCGATAAATAGGAATGAATTTCGAGCACCTATTATCCTTTGAGGACACCTACCTGTGCCGTTCCCAGTAGGTATTTGACAGCCCGTTAAATTTATTGTCACGCACAATGCAAGCTTAGTGGGAGTGCCGCACTTATGGTCATGCTATTTTTAAACTAATATTACATATTACAATCTTCAGCGAAGGTCTAAATAGATATGAAACCGTATGTTAACTGCATAGACACAATTTGTTCATTTTTCTATGAATAATGCCTACCTACCAATAAAATATGCTATTAAAATTTCCTCCAGTTTTGAAAATGATGAGCATCTGTTAAGTTTTTATAGATTTATTTTTATTAGATACTTACAAAAGCGTATATACAAAGCATGATACATTTTAATTATCAATTCCAAATATATTTTATAAATTTATTTCCTTACCTATATAGTACAAATGGATTCTTATCTAATTTTTCTATTTTTCTTCATAGCTAGAATAGTTTTAACCAACTAATTGCGTAATTGTATTAAAAGGCAGACAACATATTCTTGTTTTTTTAGTACCGTTATAATCATAGAGATATTTAAATTGATGTATGATAACACATCGTGGGAATATTGCTTTCCATATTTTCGTAAAAAAGAAGTGAAAAGGACACTTCACACACCAGCGATCATTAGGAGCGGTTCACATAACAATGGACATATTGGACCCATGTGTAAAATGCTTCACGGACGATTGTATCCACAATGTATTTAGATTTACAAAAAAAAAAAATACTCAAAGAA
>NC_052108.1:3481118-3498272 GCF_012273895.1 Zerene cesonia
CATCATACAAGTATATACGAATTTACAGCTAGGTAGGCCACGTTTCCTAGGTGAACCCCCTAAAATGACTGGACTACAATGATTTTACTTACAAAATGAAAAATGGCAATAGTTTTTTCGCAGATGTCGGATGTGGTGGGTAAGAAGTGACTCTAAAATAAAAAGCAGTTAACGACATATTTATTTTATTTTTCCATTGAAATACATACATTCAGCTTTGAGCTGGACACTTTCATATTTTGACTACATTGATTAATGATTACATTTAATGCAAATAATTTCTAATTTGTTAAACATTCATTTAAAAAAGAAGGTACAATTTAATTGTAATATTATAATGGTAACATAATTTTAGGTTGTAAATGCAAAGTTAATACCTAATTTGAGATTTATACCAATTTGCAGGTATTCGTATTCTATAATAAAATTTATTTACTTTTACAGACGTTGCCAGCGAATAAAATCCCTATGAACCAGCTATGAAAAATAGATATGAATGGGTTGGTATATTAAAAAAATCTTTGGTAGACATGCATAGATCTTGTTATAACGAATTTTATAAATTTCTATTCAATAGAAATTATAAAAATAAAACACCAAAAACTTAAGTTTCACAGAATGGTAATACAAGTAATTATTTTAATACACCTAGAACTTGATACGCAAAATTTTATTAAATTATATAGACAATTTCCTGACAATCAAGGTTTATATAGTTGATAATTTTATTCACCAGCAAATCTTATTTCATTAATCACCAATTCAGAAGACAATAATATTCTCATTCAAATGACAATATTCTTCCGAAGCAAATTAAACAAAAGTTTAAAAGAAATACCTTTCGTAGAAGTATTTTCTTTAAGAGATTATCCCATGACTGTATATTTATATCTCATGTAAAAGGATACGTAGAAAAATTCATAAGAAGAATTCGTATTTGAAATAGTACGAAAATACATTCAAATTTACTTTATATTAGGTTGTGAGCAATATTTACAGATGAAGTTTCAAATTTCGACGATGAGAAGTAACTTACTTGTATGATCTACTTGTTATGGCACTGCCTTAATTCCTATAAACGGCTTAATTATAACAAATAATATGTTCTTACATTGTTTATATTTGTAATGAAATTACAAACGATACGAGGTGTCGTATCGTTGTCGTCTTTACGAACGCTGGTGCGTTGAAATATTAAAATACAAAAATTAACTATAAATACGGATATAGTAAAAATAACAATGTACTTAAGCTATCGACTAGCAAAAAAATTAATAATTAGGAAACATCAGTATCCTATATAAGGAGCAATTATACAACTAAGATAACTGAAATCCTATTTAAAAATAAGGTACATACTAAGCAACAAATATAAGTAAATCGTTGCGTTAATGCAATAAAATTTTCTTTAAAGAATAACAGCGTTAACAAAAACTTAGTAGAAATTATGTTTGTGCACCTAATTTTTGTATAAATTTCTGCCATATTGTCCCACAATTTGATTTAACTATACATAAATTTACATAACATAAGCGAGTTTTAATATGTATTTAATCTAATTTGAAAAGACTACAAGATATGCAGCTGAGCTACATTAATTACGAATGTATACAAGCTTTCCATATCAAAATATTAATGTTAATTCTACATATTAATTCTTTTGATTCAGATTTCTCTACTCCCGCTAATAGTTATTACTACATCAATTTCTTTCCAATTTCTCAAAAATGTATAATATATATTATGTAGCAAACAATCCAAGTATCTTTCTATTATCTGCCTTTTCTTACACGAAGGTGTTATTTCTAAGACATATAACACAAAAGCAGAACGTCCGTTTTTTTAAGAAGAAAGATAGAAGATATGGATTATTTTATAACATTTATGTTCTTGTTTAATTTAATAAATTTTTATAAGATCTTTCTATTCAAATATACAAATTAACGCTCGTATTAAGCCATCCGCAAATTTAGAACAGCAGCCTTTTTTGTTTACATATGAGTTGTAAGAATAAGGATCCTCTATCTGATATTTGGGTTGTTTCAGGCGTTTTGGACGACGAGCACAGAGTTTCGTTGCCTGTGGTTCTTCCTGTTCAGGCTCTGAACGAACACTTAACTTAACTGGAGCTGCAGCCGGTTCTTTTGGTCTGGGACGAGCCCAACGGCGAAGTAAATTCTCTTGGTGAGTTCCCACGGGAATCGGAGCCGATAATTTCCTAGCACGAGCTAAAACCAACGCCCGTTCCATCGGCTCCAATAATTCAAATCCTAAAGCTCGGTCTAATTCCTCACCCTGAAGTAGCAAATAGCGGGGGCAATATGAAAGCTCACCAAGAGCAGCCCGTTTGTTACTGGGCGTCAACTCACGTTTATATCTTTTGCAAACTGCCGTGCTCCATCGTGATAAAGCCTCAATCAAAACAAGTTCGTTCGATACCCGAAGAGTGTCACGCTTTACGATCAACGCAAGATCTTCGTAGGTCAGATCTTCTATTTTTTCGTGTTGGAGCGCTGCATCTGCGTTGTCATCTAACACAAGAAGAGTATTATGTGCCAGCATGTCGCACCAACTTGCGCATTGTGCGTGTGAGCGAGCTGCTCGATCATCTGACAGCGTTGGCAACGGTGGTGCTGATGCTGCTCCTGGAAGCCTTGCGCACAAGAAGCGCAAATCTCGTAAAATATCCAGTGCAACTTCAGCGTCTAGCATTTCATCGAGCTTACGAGCGCAACGCTCGGTAAGTTGGGGACATAAAAATTTGTAGGCGGCATCGAGCGTAGATCTAGCTGTGTGAACTGTGTTGAGTTGAGTAGGCTCACAATAGTAGTAGCGAAGCAAATTCTCGAAACCTCGATGGTCGATATAATCGACAACAATAATATCTGTCTTTGCTGATAGTAGCGCAGCAAAAACAGGACTTGTAGCAGCTAGAACCCGGCGGTGGCCGGGGAAACGGTACGTGTCACCGTTAATACCAGCCACGAACACTATATCACTTTGAGTTTCGTCATCATAAAGATTATTGGGAGGAGATTCTGGAGAGTTACTACTAGAGTTCCCATTGTCATTTTCAATGTCGGATTGTGGACTGCCATATTCGACATATTCATCGTTGAGCATTGGCTCCTCAGTTGGAGAGGGGCTAGATAGGGGCAACTCTAACCCAATGGCATTGATATTGGAAATGGGATTGGGAATAGGGTTGGGAATGGGATTGGGAATGGGATTGGGAATGGGATTGGTTGGTGTCGCCAAGTCTTCTGTTGAATCAGTTCTCGCAGGATTTACTACGATCGTCATCTTGATTTGTTTCTTTTTACTGATTCTGAAAAATAAAAATTAAGTTATTTCCACTTATTTAAATACAATTATTTAATACTAGACGCTCGTCACGATTCTACCAGGATATCGACACTCCTGGTTTATCCCAAGGGAGCATTTAATCGGGATAAAAGTAACCTATCATCCAAGTCAGCTCATACCGTCTGTATACCAAATTTCATCAAAATACGTTCAATAGTTTTAGCGTGACTAGCGGACAAACATTCAAGCAAACAAACTTTCACCTTTATAATTTTAGTGTGATAACTTTATTATCATTCAGTAGTTTTTGAGAATTATACAATAAAACCATAATGTGAAGTAGATAGAACTTTTTATATTTTCATATTAAATATTTCAAAGGGGGTGAAATATAGTATCTTCTTTCTATGTAGTATCTTGGAATGGACCAATTGTGCTGTATATAATGTAAATTCTGACAATAAATTATTAGCACAAATAAAGGATGATAACATTGCCTGTAAACATACATTTTACAGGCAATGTTATCATCCTTGTTATGCCTATGTGTGGATTTCAATACCATATAAAGAATCATTATTACCATTAGTTTGTATTACGAATCACTCAAAGTGTTAAAGACTTTCAAGGGCATGCATCTATTTGAGTAGGTCATTATAAACTACGTTATATATTCCGGCTTCCGATTTGTCATTATATTACTTCAATAGATCAATTACTATTCCATTATATACAAATTATTTGCTTTATTTGATCAACATAGTCTCAAATAACGGTAATAATTACTTCGTTAAAATACCTACAATTTCATTATTAAATCCCTTCATAAGTACATAATACAAAAATAGAGCAAGCACTGCCATCTTGTTATAATTCACAAACATTCTGCGATGCGTCATCGCGTTCGAATTCAAGATCGGATACAAAACAAAAATAGAAGGCGTTTAAGTGTAATTCTCAGCAATCTGAAATATGAAATCCCAAACAAACGATACTATTTACCATTATTTAAATATTTTAAAATCAGATTAAACAAATCAAAAGATAATCATGTCATTATCTAATTATACCATTTCACACTTCCGTGTTTCCAAATTTTATTTTAACATTTGGCCACTTCCCCACTGTCACCTAAATATTTCATTGCATGTCGCAATCTAATCGCACGATTTCCTAGTGTATTTATAACAGCTTTGTGAAAATCATTTCGAAACTGCTGGACATTAACTACAGTAACTTGAAATCATTCCTTAACACACATTCGCATAGTTTAATAGTGTTGGTCTGGAATTGCCCTATATTTAGCGTAATCCGAACGTACCTACCATGTTGCGAAAGCATAAAAGCTTTCTTCATGATCCATTAGCATCGCTCTGAAATGCTATTCATCTGTTGAAATGAAGTTTCACTGTTAATGTCGGTATTTTAATATGTGTAATACACTGTAATGCATGTAATCGGATAGATAGACTTGAATAGAATCTAATACTTTTATTCGTATTATGTTATACGCTTCGTTGCAATACAATTGTAATAAGAAATAGGTCAGTATCATCTGAGTAAGATTTGAAAGGTTTCGCATTACCAATAAATATGTTAAACTAATAAAATTTAAAGAAAAATGGACACGGTCCGAATACGCCCTCTGTGCTCAACCGTACATCCTACAAATTGCGCAAGTCGGCTTAAGAGCGATAATGCCTCCAGCCTTGTACTGAAACCAAGGCGTTCATTAATTAGATCATGTACGATATCCTTTGTGCATGATGTAATTATTCATTTCTTTGGTGTGATACGGAAATTGAGCCAATCAGGGTTCATAACGTGATCGATCCGTCGGACGTGACGCTCGATGACCGTGATCAAATATTACCGATACAATAATTAGGAAAAGGTTCTTGTACTTAGGACATTTAAACTATTGTGTATTATACTGTGACACTTGCTTAAACATTGTAAAATTTTATACATAAAATATGATAAGTGTTTGTCAATATCTTTTGGTTGACCTCTTTCGTGTTATGTTTAATATTTGTATGAAATGTGGTACAGAGATAGAATATAGTTGTAGTTGATAAACGCATAGACTACCGTTTACGCAAGTATCTACCACTCGAGAGAAGCCACGGGTAAATGGGAAGCCGCTGATGATTCTTGCCTCCATTAATATAATAAGTAATTTCACTAATGCACCTATCCAGACCGAGAAGGGCTGTCAGTTTTAAATAGCAATATAAACAAAATAAAAATATAGCAGAGCACAGAAAGCCTTATATAAATAGTAGAATCTACAATTTATTGACATCTACCAAAATTCGTGCCCGGATTTCATAAAACGAAATAATTTCATTTACTTTTATGATTGCATCATTTACTATTTAAGATATAATCACGTTGCAATATGTTGTGGTGTAATGTGATAAAAAACAACAACATTGATGTGCTTCGGAAATAGAACTGGACTGCGACACGCGGAAACGACGCCCAAAGCGCAAGCCGCAAGGGAGTCGACCTGCGATCCCGTTTCGCGTATTGATTTCCATTAACAGGATTACGCTCTATAAGGGCAAAGGTTACGGACTACAGTTGCACTTTGCATCAGGAGATGGACCAACATACACGAAGATGCAAACGCAAAAAGCTTAAAGATTTGCTTTTTGTAACGAGATAACATTTCTAACAGAGAGCTATTCGGGAGTGACATAGACTTTTTTACTCCAGGTTAAACCGTAAACAGATAGTTTATAATACTATTACAATATATATTAATATCAAAAAGTTCGACGACATGTGACATCTGCCAGCCCACACTTGGCCAGCGTGGTGGATTATGACCTGATCCCTCATAGGAGGCCTGTGTCCCAGCAGGGGGAAAATATATGGGCTGATGATGATGATATACTAATAAGTTAATGTGCATCTATACGAATAATATTGAATATATCGAAGTTTGTTTTTTTTTTAACGCGCTGATCTAAAGAACTAATGGACCCATTGTAATAATTTCCAACTTTAAGGCACATAACAACAGGGAACGGGAAAAACAAATGTTTGTGTATGAAAACACAAAACATTATGTTTTCTACGTATCTATTTGAATTCTTAATTAATGTTATTTTATTGTCGCTACGATATTCTTAAATAATAAATTTATTATCATTATTATGTTCACTTACAGATCTTTCCTTAAATATAAACAAATGATAGTGATTTTTTGTAAATTGCAACAGTATATAAATAATATATTAGCCTTGACCTGTGAACGGGTTATCTATACTCAAATTAATTTCAATAATAACATGTTGACGCTCTTTATCATGTTATTTAGACAGTCTAGATAGGTACTAAACTTATGAACTTGTTAATTTCGTTAGCAAACGTAGATGCCATCTATTGAAATACTCTATTTTGAAACAAGACCTTATAAAGCCCGTGACATTGAAAGTAAAGATTTGGTTTACGAAACATTGTATTCAAATTTATTACACTTAATGTTTAAAAGCACAAGCTGGAATCACTAGAATAAATATAGCAACAATAGAGCACTACAAACACTGTTCTATATTATTTAAACTGTATATTAGAATGAGCATACATGTTGTAATATTTCAGACAAATAACAAATTTCGGTATGCTTGCGTCAAATAAGTTTTCCTTGTTATTTTTATACATTAGTAAATTAAATAACGTCGGACATTAATTTGAATTTGTATTACATGAATTTATTGTTATTTTTTTTTCTAATTACATAAATAAATGGCTTAATTTAATCAGATTCAAACTATCTGGAAAATCACGTAACCCGCTTTTGTTTCATTATTTTAACCCGTGTATAACAAATAATCTACACCACAGCAATGTTTAGATATACCTGGTGGGTAGAAAGAAATATTATAAAAATCACAATTATCTTTCTTTGTAAGATCCTTTGGGAATGTCTGATAAACCATAGTAATGCTACGATAGATAACCGCCAGAGTTATTTCTATTTTGATAAGCCTGCTAAAATATAATTACAAATGTTTTAAAATAATTAAATATTTCATACGTGGATATAAATCTGGCGTCAATCGAATTTAAATAAATTGTATTTTAATATTAAATTGATGCGAGCATTGATGAATTGTTATTGTTGATGCAGCTTTATTAGGAAATGGGTCCACTGCATATCTGCCAAATATACTTTCGTTGGGCGGGCTGGAGCGAGCGGCCCCGGTATGCCGCCCTACATTTATTAACTGGGTCAAGAGTAAACTGGCAATATAAAACTATAGGCTATAGAGGGAAATTCGAAGTGTTAATAAAAAACAAACGTTTTAAATTTTGCTAAATAATTAATAGGTGTTTCAAATTAGTATTAGCATAAAATTAGAATCAAATAATTTTTTGTAGATAATATTTTGGATAAATTGGTACTATATAACGCGGTATATATCAACAGATAAAATCGATAGTCGGGAATTAATTTACAGCAATTATTAGGTATCATTATCTGAATAAAATTAGAATTTTTGTTTTATCCACCAGCTAGCTTAGAAAAATTTTGTATCCTTTACGTAATTTGAATAATACGTTTCCAGAATCATGACACCGTCATCAATGGTCTTGCGGTCAACATCCTTCACGATGAGCGAATGATACAAATTTGTATTCTATATTGATTCATACACATGGAGTTGAGAGGTACGAAGTGTGAATCACGCCAAGATAACATTAACTCTAGTAAAGTACTTCTTGTTTTTTAATATTTCCACATTTGTAAGCAAAACAGTAGCACTCTTATCTGGCCGATCATAAAAGGAGACATTGTGACAAACAGTCACGAATTTCGGCTATTAAATTTTTATGTGGATTGCGAAACCCATGCTCAATAATCTATAAAACAAATGCTTGACTTTAAATTGAAATTCTTTACATTATCTTTTGCGTAGGTATTTTAAATACATGTACAATTATTTTTATTAATTTTTTAAACAGGGTATATAATAATATAAAGTCCATTACCCTTTCAAATTGGCGTAAAGGAAACGGTAGAATAACGGTGGAAAGAAAAGGTAGATACAGTCTGACTTCGAATTTAAATTAAGTTTCCACATTACTAGGGGGAGGTTTCCTAAAGCAATAAATGCTGTCTAGACGATCTAGACAGTCCTTGTTGTGTACAAAGATTAGCCCAACACAATTTCTAAGGAAATAAAGGGAATGAAATAATGCAAATGTATAGAAAAGTACCCCGCGGCTAAAAAGAAAATTATAAGTACTTACAAACTATATAACTCATAGTCAATGTAACAATAACAGTTATTACAGTTTCAAGTGAAAATGAGAAAAAAGTATGAACTTACAATATACGAAGAAGTTTTTAAGTCTCGATGTATGCCTTCAGGAGCCTATCGTTTGCTAATGTGTTTACGGTACAAGTGAGGGATTATTGAATAGATCCTGAATTAATATAACCCGGTATTACTAATGCCTTCAAATCCCGTAAGTATGGAAACATTTAAGACCTTTCAAACTTTCCGTTGGTGGAAACATTCGCTGTATAGGACATATTCTCTGTAATTTCGTCCACAACATGACGTGGAGCGCGTCATCCTAACCACTCATGCGGAAATAACAATTAATCTTATAATTTACTTTAAACGCGATTCCTAAGAGTAGCTTCAATAATAATAATTAGACACATTAACGATCTAAATTTAGTTTAATCGTTAATTACTTGGAATGAGTATAAAATACGAAGTATCTATTTGGTATCATTTAGGCAGGTAATTACTTTTCGTCTAAATATATCTTCAAAGATTTAGTTATATTATTTGTCCAGAATTCAACCGCATGATATGTTATTAAAGAACAGTATCAATTAAAAATAATTTACAAATAATAATAGTAATAGCGATGTTTTGCACTTTTTGTAGGTACATACATGGAACAGCAATGAGACGCAGTTATACTTTTATCTTATACCTTTAAACGAGCAATTCTTGTATATATATATATATATATATAATTGGAATCTCGGAATCGGCTCCAACGATTTTCATGAAATTTAGTATATAGGGGGTTTCGGGGGCGATAAATCGATCTAGCTAGGAATTTTTTTTTAGAAAATGTCATATTCGTGTTTTTTTTTCCTGACATCTATTGGTGAATAATAGTACTATTTTGCTTCGTAGATAGCTGGACAACTGAAATAACACATAGGCACTTTTTATACCGATATTCCTACGGGATACTGACTTACGCGGTTTCAACCGCGGGTCACAGCTAGTTTATATAACACGCCATGGTTCATACACCTTATTATCGGTTGGGCTAAATTATTAATCACAAGTCAATTTCTTAGAACCAATATTATCAGCTGCCTATTTAAGTGAAGCTTTATAAATAGGTACATTATTAAACATTGGCGATATGCCAATATAGAATTCTTTCCGAACGTTGTGACTAATAACCATAATTTTCAACCGACTTCGAAAAAGGAGGAGGTTATCATTTTTTTTCCTCATAACTTTTTAATGGGTGAAACGATTTTTATGAATCTTTTTTTTTAATTATAAATACGTAATCATAAATCATCAATCCTATTTAAAAATTATTCATCAACTGCAGTTTTGCCCACCCAACTGTTTTGTTTATCTTTCATTCCTAATTATCAAATTATGAATACATGTTAAATTGATTTGTTTGTTATTATTTGAATTGATTTCGGAAGGCGAACCTCGTCAAATCATAGATAATTTGACACAGGTACCATAATTATATCGGTAGCAAATATGTGCAATTAGGTTTATGAATCCAAGCAAGCTAAACTATGTAGAGCAATTAGCTATGACTTGAGAACGAGTCATTCGCAGTTCGCACTAAATAATAAATAGCTTAAAACATGTCTAACTAAATAAATTACAATAACAAAAAGGCAATTGCATATAGTATGTGAGTGTATTCCTACAGGCGTACACGCATAGATTTGAAAGCCAACTGAAATAGTTTGACCAATTTTTATGGAAATTTTATGTACGTTATGAATAGGTCGGAAATTTATTTTAGCCCAAAAAAAGTGTGTCTTGGCAGAGTAACATTTGAGAGTCATCTATTTTTGTAATAATATTAAACAATAATTATAATATTAAAAACATAAAATTAACGATTTTCATATATATTAAGCAATGATATGGTAAACTGTTACAGTTTCAACGCCGTTAGTTGGTAAATGAAGAACCAAATTATAAAAACTACAAGTGTGTATAATTACCGATAAATAGTAATTAACTGCGATAGAAGCAAGGGATATGACGATGAATAATGTCACATGTAAATTTTTACATATCGCACATGTAGTGAAGGAACAAGTGACGTTTCATTACTACATTAATGGTTTTTAAAGGGTATAGAAATATAACGTTTATAACGTCAACGTAATACAGTCAGAGGATAAATTCCATTTACCTAAATTTATTTTTTAGTTTTTTAATATTGAAATCCTATTTACTACCAATATTATTAATGCGAAAGTTTGTGGATGTGGATGTTTGGGTGTGTGTGTGTGTGTGTTGCTCTTTCACGCAAAAACTACTGAACGGATTGCAATGAAATTTGGTACGTAGATAGCTGGACAACTGGAATACAGGCAACTTTTTATCCCGATATTCCTACGGGATACGGACTTACGGGGGTTAAACCGCGGGACGCAGCTTATGCTTTATAAATTAGAAATTTTGAAAGAATAGAAATTTATCTAGTTATTTTTTCGCATGAAAGTGATAAATCAAATATTCATAGTACTATCTTCTATTTTTATTGTGTACTAACGGTATTCACCCGTAGTATTTTAAATCATAGGAGCTATCCTAAATATATAGAAAAATTAAGCCAATTGGTCGAGCCGTTCGCGAGTTTTACGCTTAGGTCATTTGGCAATGAAATTCAATGAACCTAAAAATAGTAATCCACAATGTAATTAGTTATAATGTGTAATTTCTACTTATACTTACATTATTAAATTGAGTGATTGAAGTGATTAAGAACATTTTGAAGATATTTTGGAACATAAACATTTGTTTAATTTATAGATAATTTTTTTTTTTTTTTTTTTTTTTTTTATGTCATAGCGGGCAGCTGAGCTGGTGGTTCGCCTGATGTTAAGCGATCACCACCGCCCATAAACATTCGCAAAGGTAGTACCTCTGTGAATGCGCTGCCCGCTTTTATGGGGTAAGGGAAAAAGGAAAGGATTAACGACTGGAAAGTAGGAATGGGCTAGGACGGGTGAGGAAAAGGAAACGGGCCTCCGGCTCCCCCACTCACCGTACGAAACACAGTGGCATGCCACTATTTCACGCCGGTTTTCTGTGGGGGTGTGGTACTTCCCCGGTGCGAGCTGGCCCAATTCGTACCGAAGCGTGCTCGACTCTGCGCCCCGCGGCTTCACCCGCCTAAGTCCGTATCCCGGAATCCTAGGAATATCAGGATTATAAGTTGCCTATATGTTATTCCAGTTGTCCAGCTATCTACGTACCAAATTTCATTGCAATCGATTTTCAAGTTTTTGCGTAAGAGCAACAAACACACACACATCCTTACAAAGTTTCCTTTTATAATATTAAATTAAATAAATAAATAAAAAGGAGGATAGGATTCAGATACTTTCTATTTGATGACTTATTTTACTGTATATTATTGTAAAACTGTTTCCTTACTTTAAATTAAATGATAATCCATTTAGAACTAAGGGAATAATCAAATATTGAAATTAAGAAATCTCCATCTTTTTGAAGTCGAGTAAATATAATGAATATCTAACTAATCGACGAATTTCATATAAAGCTATGTACTTGAAATCGTTTATGATTTCAAATAGCTTTTGTTAAGCATAATACATCATCTATAATGTAATGATCAAAATGTTTCTTTTTGAAGAAATAAATTATGAAAGAAATACCTATTGATATAATTATATGCGTTGTATGATCAATAAGATGTTTAATTAGGTGTAGGTATGTAAATTGATCAATAACTATATTCTATGTAAAATATTTCATGGACCTATTCTAAGAATTTCGATATGAGAAAAACAAATTTGTACATTAATTCACTAAACAACAACAATTTAAGAACAACAAAACATAACTACCTGTTGGAGAGAGCTGCACATTTCAGGAACAGGCGACTGATGTATCACTAATGCAAAGTCACGCTTGCAGGGCGAACATATGTTATGTTTGAACTCCTTTGTGCGTAGATGTTGTTTTCAAAACGGGTTAAATGTTGGAGTGGTGGATGCGCGCGCCGCCCGCCCTGAGCCCAACCCGGCACACCCGTCGCGTCGCGTTTCCCGCGCCAATATTAGCAGCGGTTTTCGCGTGAATTCAGCACTGAACGCTGGCAGTGAATGTTCACCGGGCGATATCCGCGCATGCGTTGTTCAGCTATCAACAAAAAGATGCCAGTCTCGGTCCAAGCGGTTATTGACAAATAGTTTTCAGTTCCGAGGAGCTCAGCTGATGAATGCTCCTATACACAATCCACTGTTTTCAGGCATTTACCTCAACAAAATTGATGGCATTTTTACAGCTCGTACCAAACATAGCTAAAATATTCATCTTTAATATATTTCTATTATTATTGAGATAAAGACAAATCGACTACATAATATTATTACAATAGCAAAATTACAATAATGCGTAAAGCAACTATTAAATTTCAAGGGCGCATGAGTATTTTTAAGTTCTTGATTACTTTAAATAAGTAGGTAATATTTTAAGATAATAAGTTTCTTGCCATGATAATTAAAAATCATTCTATTAATTAAATACATATGGAAGAAAAATTTTGATTGGCTATTTATTTTTTGTAAATTGTAAATAATTGGTTCACAGGTTCACTGGATGTTGTGTATAATAAATAAGGTAAAATGGGTCAATCGCATTGTTTCCATGGCCACGCTCTAAGGAAAACAGAAATAAATATAATATCTACAGTATACAGGTTAAATAGCAAAAAACAATATTCTCGTTCTCGTTTTATTATCTCTTACTAAAGTTCGGGAATGTTCTATGAATATTCTCGTAAGTAGATTCTTCGACTGCAAAAGAAAAAAGGTAGTATAGTATATATACATCATTATTTCGTTTTTACAAAAACGATGAGAGACTAACATCTTTTTAAAAAGATAGGGTCAACTTAGTCTAGGAATAAACAACTTTTTGACAGAAAAATACTTTCCATTCATTTGAATTTTATAGCTTCGGAATATGTATATAACACAAAAATATTCCAACGTATTTCTTGCAAGTTTTATTCGGTGTAATATAAGGTTTTTGCTTGATCTTGATATAAATATCAGTACAATTTCTCATCAATGAAAAACACATCATTTTCAAAGCATTTGCATCGTAGGTAGCTATATTAAATAATGATAATGTCGCATAATCCTTTGTTTATCTAATCTGTTTGCATTTATAGTTAATAGCTGAAGATTGTAAAATACGAAAATCTAATACTGCAGACATGCTTAGACTTAAATACGTAGTAAGCCAATAATTGTTATACTGTACACATTGAAAATCTAATTGTTCCCTTTTACTATCTTATCGGTTTCGGCTTTGTACATAACAGGATTAAATACGCTTTGGAACTACATTAAACTAAGCAAAGTTGCTTTTAAGTAATCAGCAGATAGTACACGTGTAGGTAAACCGCGACTTCAAACAGATAAATATCATCGAATTTTCAATAAAACCAGTAAATTGTAACACATAATTCCTAAGATAATGTTTTCTTAAAGTTTGTTTTTACTACACACATTACTACCAAATTATATTTAGTACCTAAGTCCTAATTAATTACAACCCTGTAGGCATTGGTGTAGCTAGGTAACCTAGGGCTCTGGGGCAAATAAAAAAATGGGACCCACTGCTATCAAAATTGATAAGGTATTTTTATGTAAAATCATTAAATGTATAAATTTAAAAAATGCTTATAATATAGTTTCAAATATGCGTATATTTATTTGAATATATGTGAGTCAATTCATATATGTTTATTAATTACTATTTTCTATCGTGTTCCATAGCTCTAGTGGTAGAGCGTCGGTGTATATGGTATGGGTTCGGTTCCCACAACGAGTAATGCTTTTTTTCAAGATTCTCAAATAAATTTATATTCATCACAATGTAATATTTATTTGAATCATAATTTTGTTTGAAAGAATTAGTGTTTTTTTTATGAACTTTTTACACTCCTTAAAACAAATGTCGTAAAGAATTTGAATAGAGGAAATAGAACTCAATTTATATTTAATGTCATTGAGTTGTTCATTCATAAATATTTCGCTTGGCTCAAGAAACATTTTCAAACTCACGTGGTACTTAGTTTAACGTATGGATGACTGGAGCCAAACGAGAATCGTTTGACTGCAGTAACCATATTTTACAGTGCATGATTAAATGGGAGAAATTTTCAAAATAAATATGACAGGTGTGAAATTCTACTAACACAAAAATATCCTTCTAGCCTTTTGAAGAACTAAAGATCGCACTGCTGAGTCATGTTTATAAGCTGTTTTTAAGGGATATGCCGAATCGTCTCGAACGCATCTACAATTATTATATTGAATAGCTCATACCTCACTTGTTTTTGGGAATTATGCATATACTGGGGTTCCGCCGATAGTCTACTGTACTCAATGCTACAAAAAAAAATGCAAATGCTGATTACGGAAAAAATACTTAAATACAAAAAAACGTCGTAAAAAAATTTTTTTTACTTCGATTATCTATCTATTTATCGCTAGCTTCGCTCAGTCAACATATACCGCTCCGCTAATGTGGACATATTAGTGCCTCTGAAAGCATGATCTTAAATATAAGAGTGCGTGCGTGTGGCAAGAGAGAATGGAACAGGCGGTCTTACTCCGTCTTATCGATTTTAAGTCCGAGGTCCTCACCACTCAGCTTCCACTGCCTTTTAACATCAACATTAATGGTGGGCACATTCTTCATCTTCGATTTGCCATCGCCATCGTTGACGCCTTCGTAGTCCTCGGCAGAATCCTTGGAAGATTTTAGTAAGATGCATGACCTCTAAAGAGTTTAACATAAGTGAGCCTTGCATGTTTTGCCCGAAGTAGTCTGTATGGAAACTCTGTTTTCGAAGTTTTCGAGGAATAATAGTCAATCGTCGAAACCAACTCGGCGCTTGGGAAGAAAGAAGTAAAAAAAAGAAGACAGAAACGTGCTCTCAAACCCTGGGGCTAATGTCCAAGCTCAGATTCAATTAACGTGCTATGAAAAGAGCAATGCTTGAAGTTTCCGAACGAGTTCGAATCAGAAATGAGGATAGTCGTTGGGTAGAAACGTTCTAAAATGGAGGCCACATACTGGGTGACGACGCATAGGACCACAACACATAGGACACAGGACCCTTGACTTGAGAGCTACTGGATGCAGGCCGCCGGTGATCCGTCGAGTTGGAAATCTTTGTGGTAGCAGTGGACGTCCCACAGTGTTAAAAGACTGCCTTAGAATTATAAAGGTAGAAAAAATAAAAATAGCATAATTGACGGTTATATAGACGCTAAAATTGAATATTTTTTTAGTCATCTTGCCTTTTAATAAGTTTTAATGCTACAAGCTAATGATTGTACGATAAAAAAGCAGATTAGTATTTATTTAAATAGTGCATATAGCGCATTTGGTTGTATATCTTGATATATAAAATACGTTGTTTGTCCGTGATGGACTCCTCAACTACTCAACCGATTTTAATGAAATCTGCACACTATGTGCAGTTTAATCCAACTTAAAAGACAGGATAATCTTTATTATTTATTAACGGTTTTTGTATACAGACGGAGCCGGGGCGTGCAGCTGGTTTTCAATTTTGAATTCCGTAATGTGTCACCAAATGAATTCTTAAATCATCCATACATTGATTTTACTGTTCTTGCCAATCTCCACGAAACATTTTGATACCATTTTAGCACAGAATACCGAATAGTTTTTAAGTTTTAATGGCTTAGTTACTATACTATAACTTTTTATTCCGACCGCGAGATTTATAAAAGTAATATGTTTTTTTATTCTGTAATCACCGGCACAGCGGTACTGCCAACTGCTAACTTGCTAAATGTCAACTGTCAATTCACATTCAACATTTGTTTTGTCAATTTCTGCCATAAATTAAAAGAATTGCCTTTCAATTGGATTTTATCTTTAATATAAGAAACGAATGCTTTAAATAAGTCATAAAAACATTAATTAAACATGACATCGTTCTACGAAAGGCAAAAGAGTCTCTTCAATACATTGAAGGACGCAGAAGAACAATATAGTTTTTCCAAATCTAACAAAGCTTCCGAATCACAAGACTACGGTGTTATTGACAAACAAAGTTATAGAAAACTTAAACGAGAAATGAAGCAGTTCAGAGGTAGAGAAAGCATTTACAAGCGCCAAGACGCTAATATCCGAGAATGTTTACGAGCTAAAACAGTTCCACAATACATGAAAGATCCTCAAAACTGGGTATACTATTCTTTGTCTGATGTTACACCAGATCAAATGTCAGAATCAACGAACACAGCAACAGCTCTTGCTTTTATTCGAGAAATGGAGGAAAGAGATTCAGATAAATTTTTAACTGTTACTGATGAAACTGGGGCAGTTTTTAAGAAACCTATGTTTCAGATATCAAAGACTATTAAGCCTAATGTTGACGTAGAAGAAAAGGTTATGTTCAAAAGTAGTAAAATAATTATGCCCGAATATGTAGTAGGTGTGACGCGGAATAGAGGAAAAAAACAGACTAACAAAAAAACTGATAAGATTGTAGAAAACTCTGATAATG
>NC_052108.1:3499272-3513873 GCF_012273895.1 Zerene cesonia
AGTAGGTGTGACGCGGAATAGAGGAAAAAAACAGACTAACAAAAAAACTGATAAGATTGTAGAAAACTCTGATAATGAAAAAAGGGCTGAACTTAAATTAAACCATCTGTTTGATGCTGAAGAAGACTGCATTAGTGATTAATTAAATAAATAACTTGCTTTATTTAAAAGATACATAAATCGATTATGTAATTAAGCTATATACTGATGTAGTATGAGGGAATATATTGATTTCCTCTTTTGTTTTTAATTAAATTTGTATTAATGAAATACCAACTTATGATTTTATCAGTTCATAGCATTCTACATACACAAGATGCAATTTGTACATTTTTTGTCATATTGGGCGAAAGAGCTTGTGGTTTGCCTGATGGTAAGCATTCGCCATCGGCCATGAACTTTCACAGACATAATATCTCTACAAATTCTCTGCCTGGGACTGGTAAGGGAGAGGAAAAGGAAACAAGTTTCTGGCTCCCCTATGCAAGATAGTAGCATGCTACTATTTCACACTGGTCTTAGTGGAGGTGTGATACTTATCTTCTACAAACTGGCCCAATTCATACCAAAGCTTTATCAACTGCCACAATCAAAACAATAAACTGGTTTTACTTCCTGAGACAAATATCCATAATAATAATAAAATTTTGAAGTGGAAAGATTTTATCATAACTTTATTGACATTGATGACCACTGAAAATAAGGTAACCTGCCTGCCACTGCTTGCTCAAACAAAAAAGTAGATTTGAGTGAGACAAAACCTAATTGCCAATTTTATTTAATTCATTATTTGTAGAGAGCTGGTTCAAGCATGTTCCTTGTCCGGTATGAACTTTACTTAGAATATTGAAGTGTCAAAAGACAAAAAAAAATTCAAACCAACCAAATGACATTGTTATTTATGTGTGCAGAATTTTTGTTTAGGCTTGTCCTGTTCTGATATTGTATTTAAATCTCTATATTTTGTATCACTGACAAAAATAGGTTTTATGAGGTTAAGACTCGTATAAAATACACAATGCAATTAAGTGATTTATTCAAATTTCATCAACACTGAGATACAATTGCTGACTCGGACTTAATTTCCAAGTTCTCGGTTTGCTGACTTTCAGTCTTTTTTTCAGCAAAAGCACTTAGATCTCGCATCATGGAGTAGGCATCTTCACCATCGGCATAATATTTAGGTTCAATTTCCAAAATTTTGAAGCCTAGTGAGTTGGTATACAAATTAAGTGCAGCTCTGTTGCTCTTTCTCACATGCAAGGACACATACTTGGCCTGTAAAGTTGAAAACAAAGTGATGCAAATAAACTATTACATTTTACTTAATTTAAAATACTCTCCATAAAATCTAGTACTTCCAAATCTATTTACTGTATACCTGAAAGCATTCAACCATAGCAAGTGACGCTTGATTCATCAACTTTTGTGCTAAACCAAGACGTCTATGAGACCTCTTCACAGCTAAGGATGTAATATGTCCATGTCTATTGTCTTCACCATCTTCTTCCATTTTGGCCAGTACATATCCTGTGGATTATCACAAATTTAAGTTTTCAGTATTCTTAAAAATATAGGGGTTAAAAATAAATGCTGAGAAGATTACTGACCTACTATATGGCCTTTTTCATCTTCGGCAACATAACTCAGTTGTGGCCAGGACAGTCCATGATAAAAATAATATTTCATTTGATAGTTTTCTGGCAAGCAAAGCAAATTGCAGTGCTGCATATTCATAAGGTCGCTAGGTCGCGCACAACGGATATTCATTGTTGATAATTGTTTTTTGGGTTAATGAAAATATTGCACAGTTTATTCTTTACGAGTTTTCTTTAATTTCGGCTGCCGTACTTCTGAGGCAGGTGGTGTTTCAGACATACCACCTATAAGTTCACGAACAAAGCGAAATTTAGATAAACAACATTTCCATACGACGTACCAACCTTAAACAAAGACAAGATATAAAAAATATCGTAAATATATACCACTGAATACATACATTATATGGAATTTTGGACTACTTACAAAATAATACAAATACAAAAACTAAAAATATACTACATACAAAAGTTATTATGGCTAATATGACTTCCTTCATTTCATCAAAAACGTCTTGATCATTAAGCACTAATAAAATTGGAATGCATAACTATTAATATACTTAATTACAAATTGATTTTTCAATAAATGCTGTTTGATTGTACTAAATAATTCAGAATTGAAATTTTATTGTTGTACTTTACGTGCATGTCAAGCATGAACACGTCCGCCATATTTTATCAAAAGGTGCAAGGGCACAGGTTACTAGCATGTCTTATAAACGTAAGTAATGTTAATAATTGTGTGATGCAAATAATGAGACGTATTGAAATACCTGTTTTATATATATTTTACTGTCGGTTGCATTCGTCAGAGCTGATATTTTTAAGCTTTTTATTTATTTTAAATATAGGCTATATAACCTAAAACCGGATTCATCGAAAATGTCATAATATTGACGACTTTGAAGTTTGACATGTGTAATTTGTCAAGTTTGCAGATAGTAAAAATGTGTGTAATATTCCTGGGTGAGAGATACCTAACATGTAGGCAACTGGTAAACAAACTCAAACTCTTAACATTTAATATTCAACAAGATTTCGTTTAGAAGAACTTTTAAATCGTCAAAATACAGAACAGGTCATTAAGAGTAGAAAGAAAAATACATTTAGCATTTAGATTTATATTTTAATGAGCATAACGAGACTTCTTTTTTGGAATTGTCATTTTCAGTTATCACTTTTCGATCAATCACTTGTCGTTTGTTGTATTTTTTCTGTTAGAAATTTCTATACGAACTAGGTATAGTTCGTATAGAAATAGATACCTACCGGTAGATAGTTTATTACCGATTGCCACTTTAAAGTTTATAATAATTGGTTTTGACGTTGACGTTCAGTGTCAACTGTCAAGTGTCAGGATCCAAGTCTTGTATGAAACAAGTTTTGAATAGGCTATAAGGAATGAGGATACAATTAATTACAATGCAATAAGTAAAAGGACATAGGTGGGATTAAATGCCTATTGTACATTTTAACGTATACCCACTGCAAATCCTTAAAATATTGAATTGAATTGAATTGAAATATATAAACTTGTTTGGGTTTTAATATGAAAAGGTACACAGTAAAACATTAATGGAAAATGGATCATTCATCAAACCGCGAAAAGTCTGCAAACGATTTAGTTGGGTAAATAAAACTTAACCGTATTCACAATATTAATCAAATGTGTTTGTTAATAAAATATAGGGGCTATATAATCTTCATTATTTCAGACATAGGGGTCCAGTGTTTCATAAAGACGAAGTAAAAGTGCTTGTAAATCTAGTTGAAAAATATAAAGCGGTTGTATTAAATAAGAGTACAAATGCTACATCAATCAATGCAAAAGATTTAGCTTGGGCAAAAATTACTAAACAATTTAATGACCAAAATGTAAAATGCTATAGAAGCATTGAAAACCTTAGAACAAAATGGGAGAATCTTAAAAAAGTGGCAAGGAGAGTATCAAAGAATGTTATAGATACAAATTATGCTGAATTTGATGATATTACCAATAGAGTCGTTTTAATGATACATGAATCAGAGAACAGTATTGAACCAATTGAATGTGCTCAAGCCTCATTCCAAGATGGTAAATAATGTATTTATTTTAAGATTCACAATTATATTTTTTCTTTTAATTTTATTAATTCCACAAATGAAAGAAGTTCACAATTCAGCTGTATTTCTTTTTTTTTAGGGTTTCGATTTTCCATAGCTGTGGGTTTTTAAACTATTGTTGTGATTCTTTTGCTGTTGTATAGGAAATTGTTAAGTGATACCTCCCCCAGGGAGTCTAACCCTTTTTGTGGAAAAAATTATACCATTTCAACTTGTTCTATGTTTTAGATTGTGATAATGAAATGAAAGAGAATTCCATGAATTATTGGGAGGATGACAAATCATCAGATGAATGTGGTAAATATATCTTCTTGTTATATTCTTGTATCTTGTGATATACAAAAAATTGTAATGTTGTAATTATGTTTATATTTATACCTGTTTTAGGAAGTACTGGAGAAACAGACAAGTAAAGTATTAGTATCATAATTTAAAGTTTTTAAATGGCATTTACGCTATATTTTGTTAGAAAACACTTCAATTTAAAATTAAAAATTTTAGGAAGGCCAGATCTTCAAACTTTTCACCACAGGAATGTGATTTACTTTTAAAATGTGTAAAACAGGAAAAGGAGATAGTATTCAATTTAGAAACAACCAAAAAAGCTAATGATTTGAAAAACTCAGCATGGACGAGGGTGAGCTTGGTGTTGTATTTTTTATAATATGCAATATAACAGAAACTATGCAATATAAAGAAAAGAAATGAAAAATAACTATAAATAATTTATACATTTATATCCATGGATCTTATTACAGTACCCCATTGCCCAAACTTATATGATTGGTGAAAGTGAATGATGACCATGAAAGTTCTATAATTTTTTAAATCATGATATACCTGCATACGCATATATATCATTTGAGACTAAAGACGATTGTGTATTCTATATATACAAATTTTAAACTATAAATGTATATATTGTTGTTTAATTAAATTCCATAATAATCAAATTGTTTTAGATTACACAAGTGTTTAATAAATACAGTACAAACGCTAGGTCAAAGAGGGTTCTTAGAACGAAATTTGAAAATATGAAAAGGATAATGAAAAAAGCCAGTGTAGAAGAATATATCAAAAGGTTTGGTAGTGGACAGGACTTGGATAATCAAGTGAGCCATTTTATGTTTTATCTATGCACAATATTTTTATTTCAACAAAAAAAGACTATGTATTATGTACATGAGTACTATATTTTTTATTGAAACCCTGTTTTTTGAAATATATAGTTATATAGGTTTCAATAAACTAAAACAATTATATGTGCAATGTGCATGAATTAACCCATATAACAGAGAAAACATCTCCTGCAAGGAATTTTGGAAGTCCTTCACCAAGGAATATAATATAATATTTAGCCTAAACTGTACTACAGTATAGGCTAAATAAAAATAAATAAGTTGTTAATTATAATATGTAATTTAATTGTCAAAAGTAATTTCAAAACATGATAATTTACTATTACAGGCATTCAAATCAGAACCATTGTTTGATAGCAAAATGGATGATACAGACTTGGATGATATTGACCGCAGTGACCTTAGAGCATCACCACTTCCGGATCACAATGATTGTATAGATCCATTGAGATTTGTTATGAACGCCGATTCGGGGATTGGTGGGTATTTTATGATAAAATGTGATAAATAGAATTGACATTTAAAAAATACGTACTGGATCTATTTTAATAATTTTTTATTTAAGAAATCTTTATCTAGGAATCTTTTACATACAATCAATTCAAATAAAAAAAATTAAAAAAATTTTGTTTCCTTTTTTTTAGGTTCAACAAGTTATATGGCACCATGGAACGAGTTTGAAAATAAAGAAGTTGTTAAATTGAAACTTGAGTTACTGAACTATCAGTTGGAAACTGCTAAGGTATAAGGATGTATACCATTTTACTACTGTAGAAACAAAAGACGAACATGCTTATTATCCTAGCATACATATGTGCATTGTTTACGATATGCAAAGCTTACTTGATGGATGTTTAATATCCTCAACAGGAGTTACAAGAAGAGTGTAAGAGAAGGAGCTTTATGCCCCACCAAAAGATTTAACTCCAAAATCAAGCCTGGCTATATTCTTAAAAGAATTTATAACGGCGCTCACTAAAGTAAAGATACATAAATTTTGAGAGTTTGTTTGTAGTTAGTAACATCATGAAACAAAAAAACTGATTTTTTATAAAATTATTTCAATCAAGGCGATACGGGGGTAATTACAAATAATTTTAAATATACAACAACATACGTTTCAGCTCAAAAGAAAGAGACTAGAAGAGGCGGTAAGAGCAGATATTGCGGAAAGGGAGGCGAAATCTCTGGAAACTTCTCTTCGGTTACGGACCGCGAGGTTAGAAGCTGTCGCGGCTGAAATGAAACTTCCAGAATCTCATCCTGCTCTCGCTTACACAGAGAAAGAAGTATTGGCGCAAGAATATTTGAAGTCTCACTAATAAATTAAAATACAACTTGAATTTGAGTACTTTTATTGTAACAATGAAAACACGGAATAGTAAACCATTTAAAAAAAATTGTGAATCACTATATTTTAAACAGTGTCGTACACCAAAAGGTAGTAGTCTTTTAATAAAGTAAAGCAACTACAATAAACAACGACTAAAGTGACAATTAAGAGTGGTTATTTGGAGAAATTTGATAAAATATGAAATTGTATATAATATTTATTTTAGTTAAAAACACCACTTTTACATAGTTTCGCTTTATTTTCAACCAGATAAAAATTATATTAGCGTGCCAGCATTTTTTCTTATATTTAATAATTATAAGATGCACTCAAAAATCAAATTAAACGAATCTCAATTTATCTCTTTACCAAATTTAATTCAAAGCGATTCGGTGGCTTGAGCGTGAAGAAAAGAGACATATAGACAGACAAGCAAGGTAGGTATTACTTTCCAATCTGAGACTATACCTTGTCACATTTAGGTCCTGGGATGAAATGAAACGATTGTATAAATACGAAATTTTGTATATTTACTTGATTGCGTTTTGCAAGACGATTAAATTATAATACAATCAATAAAATTATTTAATATGCCTTTTGTACAATTTCATCTATACCTAGCTAAACTACGACATCTAGGAAATATATTACACATAGCTAATATACAACATGTTTTTACATTGATATATTGTATTCTACGATTAGTTATGATTTATTTTTAAAGTACGAGATATTGCGATACCGCAATAGCTATATTTTTACTTCTCAATTATTATTCTGCCACGAAATCATTGGTAGGTATATATTTGTGTATAAAAACAAAATATGTAAATTGTTTCCGAAAGTTCCAGTTTATTAATATTGGTAAAAATCTCGATTACTGGCAGTGTTAACATCAACCGTATCACATATACTTACACGTTTGCTGAACAAAATTTGGTTAATTGAGCACACAGATATTCAAATTCTTCACATAAAACACCAAATAATTTAGTTGTCTTATACACTTATTGGTCATAAATTCTAGCGCAATACTGAGCTTTAATAGCCTTAACATACAAAGAATGCTTTCAAGGAACATTAATAATTAAATTTATAATCACTGCATTGGAGCAACATACGACAGATACAATCATATCCTGTAGACCACTCGAATACGATTATGAACTTTAACTATAAAGCAATAAATTGCCATTTACTACGAGCACAATTTGTACGCTTTACAACACATTTTGTTTACAAATATAGCTTCATTTACACAAGAAAATATTTGCCTACTTGTTCACATCTCTGTTTTTTTTTTTCGATAGAAAGACAGAGATGAAACAAGGATGACATACACACGCGTAGGTACGTAAGTTTAAATATCTCCTTTTGTAAATTAAGCCTTAAACATCATTGTACGATGTTCTTAAATTACAATTGATGCAAAATTGTATAAAACTGGACGGACAACTCAACTCACTACAGCAAATGAGCATCCAGCATCTAAAATTATGATTTATACATTCCATTGTGAATGTAAATTAATTGCATTTACAACTCCATACCTTTGACTAATGTTTGCAAAACCAACAATATGATTTATAAGCTAACATTGAATAGAAACTATTCGCATTTGTTCGCGTTAGGCAGTATACTCGATGTATAAATTGCGTATTATCATTTGTCTTTGGTACCGGCGTTTTACCTTTTTGGAGGAAAACCAGCTTCCTCAGTGTCCAGCACAAATCATTGCAGCATTGCCTCTATACGATGTAAAATATCCAAAATAAAATCATTCTTAAGTACACGTAGACATGTGTCTATAGCATCATATTTATAAAATTTACGATCATCGGTCTCTGGTAGGTTCGACAAATGAAAAACAAGTCAAAATCAGTCGTCCAACCTCAACCCACTGATCAAGACATCGATTACTGGAGCATCTAAGTCTACCGAATATTGTCTGCTTAAATTCCATAAGCGTTTCAAATCCATGGCATAAGCAGGAAGATATTATAGAACTGGGAGTGAAGCGCCGTGGGGAGCGATGGGAGTGAGAGGAGTTAACGGAGTACTTGTCGTGGAAGGGGGGACCGTCGTAGCCGGAGTGTCTTGCGGTGGTTCTGCAGCCCTCACTAAAGCGCGTCTCAGCTCTTGAGCTCGTACTGCGAGGGTTCTAGCAGATTCTGCCATTTCTGCTACGGCACTCGCGCAAGGGAATTGTTGCGCTGCCGCTTTTGTCTTAGCGACTGTTGTTGCCAGTGCATCTGATAGAGCGTCAGAACATCGGAGTATTTTCGCTTTTAGGCCGGCGTGCTGTGCACTCCTGAAACAAGATAAATAGGTGGTGAATACTTTCTCTTTACCACAAAAACATCAAGTGATCAAAGCATACTGACATTACTTTTTGTACGTGTAATTTAGAAGTACCTTTATTCGCACAAGTTTCGAGTAACATTGAGGAAGATTTTGCGTAATATTACACCAATGAAATTCTTCAACCTACCTATGCACCGTATCGCCGACATGCACAATCCTGTGTGCACTCAGCACAACGAATTTGCCATGCGCAAGGAACACGTCCGGCGGCTGGCCCATCTCTATAGTCCTGAGGAAAGCTTCTACCGCCGTGGAGAGGTGAGCGCCGTACGTGGCGGTCTGCGCTGCGTAGAACGCCGCGAGCTGCCTGTCGTCCGGGGGCAGGCGGGTGGCTGCGGCTACTGCGCTAACCTGTACATAGGAAGTATATTATGTAAGTATTAAAAACAGAGAATTAGGTTGAGCGGTTAGCCAACTATACGATTGTTAAGAACGACCATGTTTTTCATTACCCTTACATTGAAATACTTTCAAAACAAAAAAACTGATTCGTATAATAATTACCTCGCCAGCATGATCAGCGTCTCTGACCAGAGCATCAAAGGAAGCCCGCAGCTTGTCAGGTAAGGCAGCTCTGATCTCCGCGTTGCGGCGCCCCACCGCCGTCCGTGATTCTAGCCTCACATAGTCGTATTCTTCTGTCCATTCGTGTTCTGGGACTGTGGCTGATCGTCTATAAATAGATTATTATTAGATTTACGTTGAGCTTTGAGCAGTCTAATCAAATCCAGCCCTCATTTTAAGTTAATGACAGTTATGCATAAATTTCTTGCAAATTTCAAATCACCTTTGATAAAGACCAAGAAATTACATACAGGATATCACTATAAAATATATGGAGTCGATGGATTACACCACACTTCCCCAAGCTATAATTGATGCTAGCTGAGTTTAGCAACGATTGTTTTATTTCCATCACGTAATTCAACCAACGAAATACTATAAATATATTATTATTATATTTTAAAAAATCGAAATAGCTCTACGCCGTAGAATTAAGTACCTGAAAAGCAACGACGCGTTTCCATGTATAAACGAGGCAGCACGCCTAACATCTTCTGTGAGCGACCTCGCACACGCCACGAGCTGGTCGAGCGCGTCCTGCGTGCCGTCCGTGGGCTCCCTGTCCCGCTCCAGGCGTTCTGGCGCCCAGTCGCCAGCGTCCAGCGCGCTTGTGGCCTCGTGCGTGATGCGTTCTGCGTCCTTTAGCGCTTTCACCAGCGGCCGTAGCTTTACTGCGATACCTGGATTGGGGTGATCGGTTGGTGTTATAGCGCTGATGAGTTGATGTATGTCGAATATTGAGAACAATGTGTGACAAGTTATCATTTTGTCCTATACTTTTTTACAAATTGCCAAGACACAGTTTGTTCTATAATTTTATATTCTGATTGATTTTATTTAAGGCTTTTAAGTGTGACATTTTATACATCCATTAGTTTATACAAACATTATCCATAATTGATTATAAGTGTATTACATTATTACACAAAAGGAACTTTTTGAATATGATTGCAAGTATAATTCACCTTTATCTTGTGCATCGTGCGCGTTAGCCAGCGTGGCGTCCGCGAATACGGCGAGGTCGTGCAGCGCAGCGCGCAAGCGGGCGCCGGCCACGCGCACGTCGAGCACGCGCGCCCGCAGCGCGCCGCGCCGCCGCCACCCCGGCGACACGTATGACAGCAGCCGGGATACTGCGGCCGATGCTTCTTCCTGTACACAATGACACATTTACCACACACGTCTGGTCATCCTATGCTGGCTGTGAATGGATAACACTAATGCGTTATGCTAATATTTATATTATAATATGCCTAATTTTTTTCGACTAAATTGTTCATTTGATAACAATGAAATTATAAGAAAGATGTAACACCAATGTGAATAATTAAATAGCCACTAGCAGCCATACAGCCAGCAGACTTTTACATGGTTCTGACTTCTGAGTGGGCAAGGATCGAGGAACCAAAGAAAAAAACGCATTTTATAAACGTAAATACATTTTGTTTGTTCAAAAACAATGGATGTATTTCTATTTAGTACACTGAATACTCTTCAGAGAAATTAATACAAATCGAATCCAAACTCACTTGTAATCTTTCAAGCGCTTCCAATGCTGCATCACAGGGCAATGGTAGAGCGCGCGACCGCGGCACATCATACGTGCTCGACGCAGACGCGGCTGAGTGTGCTGAGCTCCCCGAGTTCGCTGAAGCGCTTGACGTGGCTGAAGTGAGCGAGCCAGTACCGCTGCAAGCTGAGTCAGCGCTTGCCGGTCGAGGAGCTCGCGGGGCGTCATACCAATCAGCGGCTGGGCGTGGACAGTCGTACGTCCCAAGACGTTGTACAGGCATCGGCGCTCTGGGTACATCGTAATGTGAACATTCTTCGATCTGAAAAAAATGTTTTCAAATGATCACTCCATCCTATTCCCCAATGTTTCTAAACAAAGATTATGTTACAGATTCGCGTAAAATATTCGTCATTTGGTGTCAAAAGAGACTATAGGATTCTATTACGTTACTTTTTGCGTAATTACATACTAATAAATAATAATGACGTATTGTTATAGTTTTCCTGTTTATTGCGTTGGGTGTACGTGATCAAATCCTAACCGACATTAAAATACAGCTCAGTTTTGGAAAATAAACATAGATAAATTTACTGTTTCGTTTCATTTCATCATTTCGATGCAATTAAACGCTTTATAAAAAAGATTTTTTAAACATTGGTTATTTTCCCCTTTTAAGCGTTTACAGTTGTATGTGTTCATATTTACACAGCAATTGGTAGATATGAATCTAAAAATGTGATTAACTTTTTGCCAAGCAATTACCTAAAATATTCATTTAAAGATTTTATAAATAACTAGGTTCGGTCCGCCCCGGCTTCGCACGCGCTTACATAGCCTACGTGTACTTTTCAGTGATGATGCAGTTTTAAATAGGCTAATCCCTTCATGATTGCATTACAAAGACTTTTCTTCCTCTATTTAAAAACGAAATAGGAATTACTTTGGTAAACGCTGGGGACTGTTGTGCCGGCAATGGCTGGTGAGCGACGGGCGCCGGAGTGCGCGTACGCCGCCTCTGTGTCGTGGAGCTCGCATCGAACACTCCAGCCACTATCCTCAAACGGTTCCCTGGACATATTCCCTGGAAAACAAAATAATTCCAATGATTTATAAGTATGTATAAGTAACGGGAGTAATTGTTATGTTTATTTCAAAAAACTAAGGTTGCTAACTGTAGATAGTCACTGTAAAATTGTAAACACCGTTAGATTATAATCATTTTCGCGAGAAAAGTGAAATTATATTAAATATATCGAAAAATTGTGATGCGTAAAATACTGCTTAAATTAATGCGTTATTTTTCAGTTAAATTGTGAAATAACGATTTCTTGTAAATATACTAGCATTATAGCGAAAAATAACGAGTTAAATTGTAAACAAATGTCATGAATCTCATTGCAATTTCACGAGTTATGAGCTTATGGTTTTCACAAAATCACGACGAAAATAAATAATCAGTTTTCGAAAGCCCAAATATTTCATTTTATTAAATATGCGACAACCTCATACATGTTAATGTAAAAGGTACCCAGATTATAATTGTACAAAATAAGGGAAGTATTAATTTTCCTTAGATCATCCTATTATATATCAGTATTTCCCTAATGCCTTGTTTTGTTTAAAGAATGAGACGGCAATTTTAGTTGAAAACAATAAGTACTTAAACAGCCACACATTTCGAAATTATTTATAAAACAGATACAGAATAAAAAGTATTTTCACGTGATGTAAATTAAAAATCTACGTTCAAAGGTTGCAAACGAAAAGCAACAAATATGAAGGAACCACTTACGTGGAAAATATAACTTTTTGGAGGGCTTTTGCGGTGAGCATAAAAGTAGCGACGAGGCAAGTCACGATTAAAACAACTCGTGTTTCTCTTTAAGTAATGTATTTAAGAAGTGTTGATTGAATTAAAATTTTGTACATTGCAAAATTTATAGTAGGTACTCACATAGTTTTACTTATGTTATATTAACACAAATGTTTATACAGAATCGTAATGATTTTTAAGAACAATAATTTGCGTGTGCTTAGCGGAGCTTATTGTTGGATGTTTAATAGTTGGTAAGTACCTGTCTGCCTCTAAGTGAGCAGAGCCACCAGCCCTCGCTCCCTCCTGTATTCTGCTCCAGCACGGTGAGGAGGTCGCCTCGTCTGAATGCCAACTCGTCTGGTGACTCCGCTATATTGTCGTACAACGCTCGCGCCATGCACTGTAACAAGCAAAGAGCTTTGATAAGTTGAGAATTACAGTTTTATATTCTTTTATAAAATTGTAACACAACTTTATCGATTTGAAAGGTCAAATTCGATAAACTGTAAAGTCAAGGAATGACTTGACTTGAACATTTGGATTACTTAAGGAAATAGAAAATAAAAGTAAATGAAAACCAAATTATAAATTAGGTATTTCTTGAAAGATAAGGTTATAGACAAGACACATCGCAATAAATTTGAAATGCCATTTATAAGGCGACCAAGGGCCGGGACTTAGTTTTATTAGTAAACATTGCCCATTTCTTAAGATTGACTATGATAAAACATATTCATAAACTTCTTAATATTAACGCGAAAGTTTAAATCCGTAAAATAAGAAGTTATCCCTCTTAACTCTCTTATGCAAGAGTGGCCTAACTAGCTTCATCATACGGGAAATTTGAATAACTTATTATAAATTTAAGACGCAAGGTTCGTTTGTGCAGCTATTTGAAAGTAGGTTAATGGAAAATATAAAGTCTTCCTTGCGCTATTTTTGCGCAGTACAAAGTGCTAATGAGAAAGATTTTCTTTATATAAAACACAAGAACAATGTTAATATTTTAAAGAGTTGTGATAATAAAAATGTTTTCTAGAGAGGGTGCCGCTACCTATAAACCTAGTTGTCGGTAAGTGATTGCTTAACCGACAGGAAAGCTCTGGAATTTACTCGATCGCAACACACGTACAGTGTGCACTCTCACGTAGCGCTTCGTAAATCTAGATTTATTAGCTGAAGAATTGAGTATCAGCTCTACTTAACCTAAATACTTTTAACTGAATGTCAAAGAATTCTTCGTCAAGCTTTGAGAATAGAATTTTAGAATAGTGTATTTGGACGCATTTCAGATCATTAGGCAAGCGGATTTATTGGAATTTGGTGTATAGTATATATACATTATTAGTGGTATGTGGTTAATAGTCATTTTTATGAATTTATAAAAATTTATAAAAACAGTTGACAGTTGAAAGATAAACCTTATTCAGCGTACGCAGTGTTTTTTTAACATTTTTCAAGAATAAAATAATGTAACATTATATAAAAGGTGTATTTGCACAATATTTGTAAGTATATTATGTTGGAAAATGTAATTTAGCTATGATTGTATAACGGTTAACATCCGAGATTTATTTGTAGGGTTAAACGAGGAACGTTACTATTATTAATAGCCTCCTTATTAACATTTGACACCATTGCACCCTCTACCAGGCGCACATGTTTCGCGTAGAGCTTTCAACGGCATCTATTAAATTTACATCCCGGGTCCACAGGAAAATGATTTATCGAATCACTATTACGTTTATACAGAGACAAATTTAGCTTTGATACTAAATTTATTTACGCAGAATTTTCTCAAAATATGCTTCATTGGTTTATTTAAATTGTATTATACTACAATATTTAAAGAACAGGACGGATGACGGATATGTTTTTTATTTCAAAGAATTCTATTGCGAAACCGAGCTATATTCAATTTAACAAAAGGAAACTGAGTTCCTATAAATTATATTTTATAACGTAATCTATCGTAACCACTAAAATATGACATGCCTTTATTTAGGTCGCTATAAACGGACAAACAGATGATCGTAAAACATTTTAAAGATTTCTCGTGTAACTTCCATGTAACAAACATGCATATATGCATTTAGTGGAAAGTAAGCAGATATTAAAAACTTAAAACACACTATTTATCGTAAAACAATAGAGTAGTCTCTAAAATT